>NW_027187359.1:4070123-4226239 GCF_028583685.1 Petaurus breviceps papuanus
GAGAGAGAAGAGGGGAGAGGAAGGGAGGGGAAGAGAGGGAAGAGGAGGAGAGGGTAGGGAAGGGAGAAAAGGAGAGAGAAGAGGGAAGAGAAAGGAAGAGGCGGGAAGGATGTGGGAAGAATAGATAGAGACTTTACTATTCTGATAAGACTCCGAATCTGTTTCCCCTCTCAGGTAGAAGCAAATGGTGACCTAGGTCTTACTGAATTTGAGACCAGTTCTCTACCCACTTCTGTACTAAAAGGGATTTTCAAAGTTAAGTAGTCCAACCCCCTGATTTTACAGAAGGGGGAACTGAAGTTCAAAGAGATGAGATGACTTATTGAAAGCCATGCCACAAGACTTTCTTCCATCTCTTTGCATTCCAAATGCAGCCCCTCAGACCTTTCAGGTCCCCCATACCTCATATTTGCCTATGAACAGTAACAAAATTGACCTTTACAAAGTGTTTTTCAAGTTTACAAAGCACGTGGTCTATCTTTTTTGAGCCCCACAACAACCCTGTCAGATAACATACCCCGTCTCACAGATGAAGAAACTGAGGCTCAGTGAGGTTAAGTGATGTGCCCATTGTTGCACAGTCATTAAGTTTCAGAGGGGAGATTTGAACCCAAGTCTTCCTGAGTTGCATTCCAACATTCTAGCCATTATACCCTGCCATGAATTGTTGATGATGCTTCCCTTGTCCCTGCGTTGCCTTCCACAGTATACACTGAGCACCATTTAACACTCCAACTCTCAGGGTTCTATTCTTGGCTGCCCCATTGGGCTATCCTCAGAACCATTTATTAAGTGCCTAAGTGCATGTGTATGCCATGAATAGCAAAAATAATGTCAAAAGGGAATTAGAGGTCATGGACTTAGCTGCTGCCCAGAAACTCCCCTCTTGAGTCAGTAACATTGCTGAGCAAGGAAGCTTCCGAACTGAAGAATCCAACCATCCAACCACTGCAGGAACAAATGATATTGTATGGGTAGATTAAGTGCCTATGTCACCATAGGGCCAACATATCAGAGTGAGGAGAGAAGAGATGGCAGTTGTGGGAGAGGTAGCGTGGGGCCTGGAAGGAGCCTTTGGGAAGCCTGGGATCTCAGCGCCAGCAAGGGTCTTTCTCTCTCTGGGACCCTGCTGCCTCCTTTGTGAAGTATGGATCATAGCATCCTAGGCCTCAAGCCAGAAGGGACCTCAGAAGCCCTCTGTCAAATCCCTTCATTTTACAGATAAGGAAACCGAGGCCTACAGAGGTGAAGTGATCTTTCCCAAGTCACACAGGGAGAGGAGTTTAACCCAGTTTCTCTCACTCCAGAGTCAATGTTCTTGCCACTGAACCTGCACCTTTCTTGCCCAAGGCAGTAAGCTAGACCAATTAATAATAATGATATAATCATAATTAATAATAATGACATATGTTTATATATTGGCAATAATTTTTAGTTTCAGAAGTAATCTAGAGAAAAGAGGGCTAGACATGTAGTCAGGACCTGGGCCCCCGCGTGACTTTGGACAAGTCACTTTCTTCAGTTTCTTCATCCATTAAACAAGGGGTTTGAACTAGATCAATCAGTCAGTAAGAATTTATTAACCACCTACTGTGTGCCAGGGGCTGTGCTAAGCACTGGAGATAGAAATAAAGGAAAAAATAGTCCCTGCTCAAAGCCCAGTGAGGGAGACAACATGAAAACAACTATGCACAAATAAGATGTACGAAGAATAAATGGGACATAATCATCAGACAGAAGGCCTTGTGATGGAAAAGGACTGGCAGGGGCAGCTAGGTGGCACAGTGAACAGAGTACCAGCTCTGGAGTCAGGAGGACCTGAGTTCAGATTGCCCTCAGACTCTTGCCATACTTACTAGCTGTGTGACCTTGGGCAAGTCACTTAACCCCAATTGCCTTGCCTTCCCCCTCCAAAAAAAAGAAAAAAAAGGACTGGGAAAGGCTTCTTGCAGAAGGTGGGATTTTAGTTGAGTTGTGGAGGGAGCCGGAAGGTAAAAATGAGGAGAGAGAATATTCTAGGATTGGAGGACAACCAAAGAAAATGCCCAGAGTCAGAGGACAGAGAGTCTGGTGCAAGGAATGGCCAGGAGGCCAGCATCCCAGGATCTCAGAGTACATGGAGAAGGGGAAAGAAGAACAGAACAGGAGGAAGGGTGTAGAGGGGTTTAAAAGGCAAATAGAGAGTTTTATAGTAGGTCCTGGAGGCAACAGGAAGTCACTGGAATTGATTTAATAGGGGGTGATATCCAAACTTACGTTTTGAGCCTTTCAGGTCCCTTTCAACTCTAAATAGGGTCACTAGTAGAGAACAGCTCCCTTTCTACACCATTTTCTTAGGGGGTTACCTGGGACCACTGAGAAGTTAAGTGACTTGCTTAAGGTCACACAGTCAGTATGTATAAGTGGTGGGACTTGAATCAGGTCTTTCTGACTCTGGGCCAGCTTGCTACCACTGCCTCTCAAATTTTTTTTCTTATTAGGCCTATGATCTCACTGGCACAAGAATGTCAGATGAGGAACTTCCTCTATCTTTTCTTGCAACTTATGTTCTTAGAGAGCTGCTCTCAATAATAAGCCTAATTATTGTAATTATATCACACATGCATTATTAAAATTATATTTTATGTTTATGATGATGTAAGGTTTATGAGGTACTTTCCTCACAATTACTCTGTAAGGTAGGTGGTGGCCATGTTATCATCCCCATTTAACTGATGGAAAAATGGAGGCATAGAGAAGGTGAGTCACTCTAGGTCACAGAGATAGCATGTACTCTCACCCTTAGATTGAGTATTGTGTTCTTTCTTAACTCTAGAATCAATGACTATGATTTCAAGGGTTCCACATACCTGAAGAATAGGACAAGAAGGTCAGGCTCTGATCTACCAGAGAAAGGGTTTGAAGAATTCATAGTCTCATTCCCTACTTCTTTTTAAAATAATTATAACAGCACATATTTATGTAGGATGTTCTCTCTCTCACTTACACACATATGTGTTTCTATGCATATATTCACATTATACATACATATATACATATACACATACACATATAGATCTACCTAGATGGTGGAGTGGATAGAGCACCAAGCCTAGGGTCAGGAAAATCTGAATTAAAATTCAGCATCAGATACTTACTAACTGTGTGACCCTGGGTAAGTCACTTAACCCTGTTTGCCTCAGTTTCCAAAATCTATAAAATGAGCAGGAGATGGAAATGGCAAATCATTCCAGTAATCTTTGCCAAGCAAACCCCAAATGAAGAGTCAGAGACAATGAAACGACTGAATAACGTCAGGCACTAAAGTGCCGAAGATAAAAAAGGAGGTTAAAGTCTGCCTTCAAGGAGCTCACAATCTGACATAACCACTTTCTCTATGCAGATGCTAGTGCCTCTCCCTGAAATAGCTGTTTTGTATGTGTTTCACATACCTGTATATGTATATGTCTTCTCCCCAACTAGATCTTAAGCTGGTTCACTTTTTTCTTCATCTCCTCAGCACTTGGCTTAGTGTCCAACACATAGCTGGTGCTTAATAAATACTTGTGGAATGATTTTCCCCTTGTACAAGTCAGATAAACTTAGGCCATCTTTGCCTAAGACTTCTCCCCACTGCCTCCACCTTCATTTGCCTTCTCCACCCCCAACCACAAAGCACTAAGTTCTTGAAGGAAGATGGAAAAGAGAGAACCCTGATGGGCCCCATGAGCCCCACTGCCTCTCTTCAACTGCTGTCACCTCAGTCTTGTAGAACCACTGCCACCCCCATTCCTGGCCTCCTCAGTCCCGTTCCTCTCAAAACCACTGACATCTGGATGCCTCAGGCCCCCCACTCAGCCAGAGTCTGTCCCTGGTTGCCACATCGATGGTGCAATGAAAAGAACACTGGGCCAGGGATCAAGAAGAATCAAGTTCAAATACTTACTAGGTGTGTGATCCTGGGAAAGTCATTTAACCTTTGTCTGCCTCAGTTTCCTCAGCTGTAAAATGGGGGAAATGAGAGCACCTACCTCCCAGGGTGGTTGTAAGGATCAAACAAGATAACATTGGTAAAGCACTTAGCACAGTGTCCAGCACATAGCAGATACTTCACAAACACTTGCTCCCTCTCTTTCAGCATTTCCTTCTTGCCCCCTCCCCTAGGCACCTCTCAGTTGCTGCTGCTACAGCCCAGGCCTTGGAGAGAACCCACAGAGTAGCCTTTGTCAGAAGCCAGCGATGCCAGAGCAGGGAGGTCCTGGCTCCTTATCTTCTTTGCAAACCTCCACCAACACTTTGCACCTGGGGTATGTCCTGCCACCAGTCACTCAGAAACCACTGGTTTAAATGATCTCTAAGCTCCTGTCCAGCTCAGACATTCCAGAACTTGTGTGATGCATTTTCCTTTTCTATCCAGTTACATGGGCACTACTCTAGTTCAAGTCCTCTTGCCTAAATAATTAAAGTCTCCTAAATGTGGAGGTCACCTCTTGCCTTAATAATTATGGTCTCTTGATTGGTCTTCCTGACTCAAGTCTCTCTCTTCTCTAATCTCTCCACACAACTGCCAAATTGATATTCCTAAATCACAGGTCCTAATGGTGCCATACCCCTTCTCAAGAAGCAGATATGGCTCCCTATTGCTTCTAGGATAAATTAAATTGCCTCTGTCTGTCATTTAAAGCACTTTGCCATCTGTTTCCAATCTATCTTTCCAAACTGATCACATATTACTCGCCATTATGAACTCTGTATTCTAGTCAAAATAGCCTAATGGCTGATTCTTGTACACAACATTTTGTCTCCCACCTCCACACCTTCACACAGACCTCCTAAATCTTCGAGATCTATAATGCTATCTCTGTTCACCCCCGTCTCATAGAATCCTTAGTCTTCTGACTTCCTTAACTCACAGTCCAGGAGCAACCACCTAGGGGAAGCCTTTCCCTACTGTTACTGCTTCCTCCTACTCTGTCCTCCCCAATATTTTGTATTTACTCTGTATAAGAAGCAGCTTAGGACAGGGGATAGAGAACTACCCTTGGAACCTGAAGACCTGAGTTCCAGGTCCTGGCTCAGACATTTCCTAGCTGTGTGACTCAATGCTCTAGGTAACATTTCAAGATTATAACCTGCAGAAATGTGCTGCCTGTCATTAATAGAGAGAATTTTCACATCTGGGAGTTCCCTACACAATGAAATCAAAAGTCTGTCCCTATAGTTCCTATTTACTCTGCATATATTTTTTATAGAGAAACAGCATGATATAGTGAATAAAAAACTGATTTTGGCTTCTAGAAGGGCTGGGTTCAAGTCCTAACTCAGACACACACTATCTGCATGACTCTGGATAAAAATTTCTCAAGGCCCCTTGAAACATTCTAAGACCATCAAGAATAAAGTACAGAGGAAGTGTTAACCTGCATCAGTGACAGAATTTCTTCTCCAGGAGTTTCCTTTACCGGAAAATGACTGATCTGGTTCAAAAATATTTTGTGTATTTTATTTGTATACATACTGTTTCTCCCCAAAAGAATATTAGCTCCTTGACAATGGGGACTTTTGTTTTTTTTCTTTGTATCCTACAGCATACAGTAGACACTTAACCAATTTAATTACTTAATTGAATTGAATGAGCTCAAAATTACAAGATGAAGAAACTGAGATTCATTTGCCTTTCTAGTTCCCCATGAATTCTTGTTCCAGATGATTCAGACCAGCTTTTTGATTCAGAAGAGGCTGCAACTACACTCTCCAAAATCTGGCCACAACCTGCTGATGTTTTCATTGACTGCATAGCAATCAACCTGTTGAACACCCAAAGAGTCCAGAAACTCAATTAGGTCAGTTTAAAGACAGCTTGACTACTGGATCTTTCTGACAGATTTCCAAAGGCCAGTTTGTGGTGAGATTGTGTTTTCCCTTAAAAATCAGAGGGAAACACTATTAGTGGATCTGTGGATTGGTAGAGTTATTCTAGAGAATAATTTGAAACTATGCCCCACACTTACTAAACTGTGCATACCTTTGGCCCTGGTGATGCCACTGCTAGACTAATCCTAACTGTAACCCTACACCCCAAAGAGAGCAAAGAAAATGAAAAAGGACCCATACATACAAAAATATTTAAGCGGCTCTTTTGGTAATGGCAAAGAACTGGAGATTAAAAGGGTGCCCATCAATTGGGGAATAACTTAACACTGGATGTTATATGAATACTGGTCCTCTTTAGAATGAAGGACAACAGTCAATCATATGAATATAATGCAGTATTATTGTTCTGTAAGAAATGATGAAAGGAACCATTGCAGAAAAAACTGAGACTTCCATGAGTTGATGTAAAGTGAGAAGAATAATTTCTATAGTAACGATTACATAGTAAAGACAAACAACTTTGAAAGACTTGAGAACTGTGATCAGTGTAATAACTAACTATAATTCCAAAGGATTAATGATAAAGTATGTTACCTACCTCCTGAAAGAGATGTGATGGAACACATTAAGACATATTTTTTGGACATGGTGAACGTGGGAATTTGTTCTGCTTGACTGTGCATATTTGTAAGAAGAATTTTTAATTTTTTTTTCTTTCTAATGGACAGGAGGTGGGAGGGTGAGAAAATAGATTTTTGTTAACTGAAAAAAATTATTTAAAAATCGGAGAGGAAAATGGGGGAAATTGTCTTATGTTGAGGACCATGGAAAGAGAAGGACACAGGATACCCTTCCCCCTCTTTCCCCCAGCTGCTACAGAAGTCAGAAGAAACCAAAGGGTTATACACCAAGACTAGAAAACTAGACCACAAACAGAAGCATCTAAAAATAGCACATGGGATAGAGTTTGATGAGCCATGAACAGGAAGGGCACAGATGTTTCAAAGCAAGGTGTCCTCTTTCCTGAAGCCATCGCTCCCATGATGTTGCTACATTCCCTTAACCCCAAAAGAGCCAAGCTCAACAGAAGAACTAGGAGGGTGATGAGATGGCAGTGGATGGAGGAAGGCAGAAAAGCAGTAAGGATGAAAAAGGACAAAGTCAAAAACAGAAAAGTGTTATGCCCAAAGGGCTATAAAAATGTGCATACCCTTGTCTGACCCAGCACTACCACTTCTAGGGCTGTATCCCAAAGAGATCACACAAGTGGGAGGAGGACCTGTATTTACAAAAATATTTATAGCAGCTCTTTTTGTGGTGGCAAAGAATTGGAAATCAGGGGGATGCCCATCAATTGGGGAATGGCTGAATAAATTGTGGTATATGAATGTAATGGAATACTATTGTTCTATAAGAAATGAGAAGCAGACAGACTTCATCATAACCTGGAGAGACTTATAAATTGATGCTGAGTGAGGGGAGCAGAACTGGAAGAACATTGTAAACAATTACAGAACCATTGTATCTGTGATGACTAACTTTAATAGACTGGGCTCTTCTCAGCAATGCAAGGCTATAAGACAAAAGACTCATGATGGAAAATGCTCTCCACATCCAGAGAAAGAATTACAGAGTCTGAATCCAGATTGAAGCAAACTACTTGCTCTCTCTCTTTTTCATTTCATTTTGTTCCTTCTTTCTCATTGTTTACTCCATTGGTTATAATTCTTCTTTACAACTTGACTAATGTTTAATGCGAATGTATTTGTAGAATTTATATTGGATTGCATGCTGCCATGGGGGGAGGGGGAGAAAATTTGGAACTCAAAAGCTTGTGGAACTGAATGTTGTAATCTAAAAATAAATACATTTAAAAGGAAAAACAAATAAACACAAAAAACCAAGAAAGTGGAGCAGGAAGGAGAAAGTGTAGATGGAATACTGCCCTTGAAGCCAGAAAGACCCAAGTTTACATCTTGCTTTGGACATTTACTAGCTGTGTTATCCTGGGCAAGTCACTTAATTTCTATCAGCCTCATACACAGGGGAGGGAGGAAGTGTATGTCAGGCACATTAAATAAACCTCAGTCACTATCATAAATACTATCTTCCTTTAGACCCTGGTAGAGACAGCCCAGGACCCTGAGCCCAAGAGCCTTACGAATAATAGTGTCCCCTAAACCAAGAGACCTGCTTCCATCCTCCACAGCCATCAATGAGGGGAAGAATAATTATGGAGAAGGGACCTGCCTTCTTCATCACTACCAGTAACAACTACTAAGCAATTGCCAGCAACAGGCAGATGAGCACAAGATTCCTGAGAATGACAGAACTGCCCCTTCTGAGACCACTAGCCCAGTCCTCACAACCTCCATCCAGGGAAATCCCCACCAACTGCTGACCATCTTACAATCCACTAGATTTAAGCTCCTTGAGGGTACAAACTGGTTTTCTTTTTTATTAATTGTATCCCCAAGCATTTAGCACAATGCCCGGTATAGAGTAGGCACTTAATAAATGCTTATTGGATTTCTTGGAAATGCCACTTGTAGGGCCAATGGGTCAGCTCAGAAGAAACAACAAGACACCCTAAGGGAGGGAGAGGAGGCAGCACATGCCAGGCAAGTCAAACCACCAGCACCACATCTTGCTTAGGATCATGATGAAGACAACCCAGGACCCTGAGTCCAAGAACCTTTGGAATGGTAATGCTTCAAGCCCACTGCTTGCAAGCCATCATCCCGGGCAGCCATCACTGCGCAGATATAGCCTGACCACTGCTCATGCAGGGGTTACAATCACATCTATTAAAGACCCAGAAAAGAAAGTTCTTGTCACCAAAGTCCTTGGAACCCTCAAATGGTTCAACATCAGCAACCGATACAATTTGCTTGATGGGAGTGACATTGCAGAAGGGGCATTGCCATCTGCTTTGCTGCTGTACCCTAAGGACCATGGGCTGCTCTGCCCTAAGGGCCATGGGCCTTTTCCATCTGACCTGCAGCAGAAACCTTCCATATGTTGTGAGCTCCCTGAGGACAGGGCCCATGTCACTTTTCTATTTGTATCTCTAGTGCTTTGAACATAGTAATCAATTACAGTTCGAGCATAAGTGATGAATAGAGGAGCAATTGTACATGGACTTTCATGCCCTTTTACTTTCCAAAGCTTTTAGTTACCAAGATTTGCAAAGACCCGCATGTTCCTCGTCCCAAGAAAACTGGGAAGCATCCCCATGTGTGCTCTTTCATCTTGTAAGTCATTGTTCTTCATGAATATGGTATATAACAAACAATGACGTCACTTAAGACTCATTGCCAGTACCCAGTGTGGTAGCATGAAAAACTTCCAGGATCCATAAAACTTAGATGGGATAAACTGCTTCTGCTCTAGACAAGCCCTTCCTTCCACCTGCCAACCCTTCCCCGCCTCTTTTCCAGAACCCTCTGTAACTATAATCTCCCATACCTTATGTTGTATTCAACTTCTCTGAATGGTATCTTCCTGTCTGTGATATCAGGGCAGGAAAATTAATCAGACTCATGAATGAGACCTTCTTTGTCTCTAAAAATCCCTCTTGTCCTGGTCTGTTTGGCTGACGTACTAGGTTGCCCTACTGAGTGGGCCATCTAAGTATACACAGAGAGTCATAGTATGTTGTCTACTGCCCTGAGTCGAAGATAATGATTATGATCATTATTGTTAATAATTAGCATTTATAAGGTACTTTAAGGTTTGCAAATCACTTTACAAAGATTATTTAATTTCATCCTCACAAAAGGCCTGGGGGATGGGTACTATTATTATCCCCATTTTATAGATGAGGAAACCGAAGCAGAGATAAAATGACTTCATCAAAGTCACACAGGTAAGATGAGTCTGAGGCCAGATTTGAATGGATGTCTTCCTGACTCCAAGTCCACAGGTCTAACTACTTTGTCATCTAACTGTCCCTAGTCCAAGGATCCAAGTGCCCCACCCATCAAACAAGAAAGAGTGATGGGAACCTGGCATACCCTGGGTGTAACAAATCAAAGGGGCAGCCTCCCACAGAATCACCACATTCCTTTTCTGTTGCAAAACCTGGCCCCAGGAATCCAGTTGCATCTTTTGCCCTGAATCCTTTTTTTGTTCCTTACCTACTCCATCCCATCCCCACTGGTATCCCAGATTAGTACTCAAACTTTCCATCTTGTGAGTTAACAGGTGCCTGTAGTGAAAGCCTATGGATTTATCATTATTGGCCAGTCGACTTCCTTAGTAAAAGTGTCTTAAGCAGCTACGAGGGCTTTTCTGTATACCATAGCAACACTATTCCATTTTAACAACTTGAATACATGATAGCAATTATCTAAAGACATTAGCATGATGCAAAAAGAACGAGCCAAGATTGAGGAGATCTGGGCCCAGGTCCCAGTTCTATTTGTGTGTGAAATACTGAACAAGTCACTTCTTTCTGTGACTCAGTTGCCTCATCTGTACAATGAGGGGCTGGGCCCAGTGATATCTAAGATCACTTCCAGCTTAATATGGGGTAATGGAAAGAATTCTGGCCTTGGAGGAAGAAAGACCCTGTCTTTTATTAGAGATATATCTTATAAGATATTTATATATATATATTTATATCTTATAAGATATTTGCTTTAGATTGGTGTGTTTAAAGCCTTTGACATAGGCTGTTATGTCCCAAGTACATAAGAAAGCAATTGTTCATGATGGCACTTTCCCTGGAGAGCTCTGTTTGGTACGGAAATGAGCTTTATAATCTGCTAGTATTTTGTTCTTTTTTAATATTGACTTGTAGATAAATTTTAGAGAATAACAACAAAAAAAGAAAAACCTGGATTCAAAGTCCCCCCAAACCTCAACAGTTATTAGCAATGTGACCACAGACAAGACAAGTCACTTGGTCTCACTGAACCTCAGTTTCCCTATCTATAAAATGAAGGCAATGATACCTATAACTCCTCAAAGGTTTTTGTGAGAGACAAATGAGATAATGTTTATAAAATGCTGTGAAAAACTTACAGAGCTATAAAAGCATCCACTAGTATTATTATTATTTTGAGATTGCAGAAGGAGGGGAAGGCATTCTTAGAACCTGGCAGATTGGGGAAAAGAAAAGGCCAGGAAGACGACATAGGGAAGGGGGAGGGTGCAAAGAGAAGATAATTTTTCTTTCTCCTTATCCCAATATCACAGTTCTGGTTATTCTCAGCAGCACCAGCTGCAGGTTCAAAATAGATGTGCTGAGGAACGTCTCAAAGGACAGCAAGTGCTGCAGGGAGAACCGAGCCAAGGTTAGACAGCCCTTTTCAAGGGAGGGGGGAAAAGGAAAACGGGGGTGGGGGGATGACGCTTTTGGGGCATTTTTTGCTTCATTCCAATATCTTTTTGACCTTTCATCAGATCTATTTGCAGTGCAGAAACAAGGCTTCTTTCCTAAAAATCCTAGACTTAAAGCTAAGAGGTGGAGAGGTGGTACCCCAGGCACTCTCCCATCTTCATGCACAAACTTGCTGGGATTTAGGATTAAAGCCTGAGTCAGAAAGCATTTATTAAGTACCTACTATGTGCCAAGCACTGTGATAAATTAATGCCAGGGGTACCAAGAAAGGCAAAAAACAATCCCTGTACTCAAGGACCTCACAATCTAATGGGTGAGACAACAGGGAAACAACTCTGGATAAACTGTAGATAACCACAGAGAGAAGACACTGGCAATAAGAGGAGTAGGGAAAGATTTCTTGCAGAAGGTAGGGCTTTAGCTGAATCTCAAAGGAAGCCAGGGAAACCAAGAGGCAGAAATAAGGAGGGAGGGAATTCTGGTCATGAGAGACAGACTCTGAAAATGCTTAGTCTCTTCATCACATTCTATCTGATTTTTCTAAAGGCATGCAGGGAGACAGAGGAAGGGAAGCTGCTAGGGGATTTCCCTCACTTCCTTTAAAATTCAACTTATATGCCATCTCCTATATAAGGCATTATCCCTATCTCTCCAGCTATTCAAGCCTCCAGTGAAATGCCATAAGAGAGAGAGAGAAAGAGAGAGAGAGAGAGAGAGACAGAGAGAGAGAGAGAGAGAGAGAGAGAGAGAGATAGAGAGACAGAGAGACAGAGAGAGACAGAGACAGAGAGAGACAGAGAGAGAGAGAGACAGAGACAGAGACAGAGAGAGACAGAGACAGAGAGAGACAGAGACAGAGACACAGAGACAGAGAGAGAGAGACAGAGAGAAAGAGAGAGAGAGAGACAGAGACTGTTGTGGAAACTAGTAGGGGCTTTATTAAATGTTTGCTGATTGAGTCAGTGATTGACACAGTCACTTTAGATTCCAATAGAGAGAAAAGCAATGGGAGAAGCAGAGCCATAACTAGAGTGGGATAGTTTGGGGCTTGTCCCAGGTGACAGTATGTCAGAGCACACTTCCTAGTTGCCTTTAGTGAAAAGACAATGAAAGCAAAGGATTCGTTAGGCACATTGCTTGATGTGGAGGGTGATGGGAAAATGGCATGTTCCAGGAAGTAGCTGATTCCCATACCTGCTGTTGTGACTAATAATAACAGCCCACATTTCTCTATAGCTCTCTGTGAAGCACCTTCCTCACTATAGCTTTGTGAGGCAGGATAATTATCTCCAATATACAAATGAGAAAAGACGGAGACACAGAAGTAATCTTCCTGTTCCTAAGTCAAACGTCTTCCCACTGTATCACATTGCCTCTTGACCCTCTAAAATATTTAATCCAAGCATCAAATCCTCATCATTCCCATATCCCACGCCCACCCCCACCCCCACTTCCTTTTCACTCTGCAAACCTATTGGCCTACAGTGGAAAGAAGGAAAGGGCAGAAAGAAGGAAAGAAAGACAAGAGGATGGGTTAAAAGGTTATCCGAGGATAGTTTATCCGAGGATGGAGAAGCATCCAAAAATTATGTGATAGATGAGGACTTTAGATATAACCCAGCAGCCACACAAAGCCAGTCTGGCATGTAACTTTGGTTACCAAGTCCTTCCTGATGGCAGTGATCAGTGCTTTGGATTACAGGAAGACCCTGAACAGCTTTGAAAATCGCAATGAATTGATTATGTACTTTATAAGAAAAGCAAACTGCACATAATAGAGATTCTCAGTTTCATGTGCAACCCTTTCAATTCCTGCTGTGTATATATGGAATAATTTTAATTGACATTAAAGCTCAGAATTCTTTAAGGGGGGGTAAACAAGTAGGTCAGTGTGGCCAGAATGAAGAGCACAGAGAAAGAAAATCAGAATGTGAAATAAAAATGGCATGGTAGGCCGGCACCATACTGTGAAGAGCTGAGCTCCCATGGCAGGTCTAGACACCAGCATGGCAGATTTTCTCTAATCTCTCATCTTCAGCTAGAAGAAAGCAAGGATCAAGATAGCCCCTAGGCATCTAAAGTGCTGTACCAAAATTCTGACTACTGAGAATGAGAGTATCTGACTGGCCCAACTACAAATATTTGATTCTACTTTTGGTCTGTCTCTGCTAAAAAAAATGCTATGGTTCTTTGATTGGAGCTCAGTCTTAGGATCATTCCTCACCTGAAATACTCCCAGTCACCTAACTTCATTTCTCCCAAAGTCACACAACCTGTTCCCCCACCTCTACTTCTTACCTACCCCAAACCCCCCCCCAAAAAAAGAAACTCATACACTCACAGCAGAAGACATTCAGCTGCCAGGATCCTCTTACAGGCCTTACACCACTTTAGAGGGGAGCAGCTTCAACTAAGCCTTTGTAGAAAGGCTCCTTCTGAAATTCTAGGACTAAGGCAGACTAAATTTGCATATTATAGACCAAAACCCGGAACCTCAGCTAGGAAGTAGCCTCCCACACAGGTTGTGGGTGAGCAAAGGGGAAGGAAAATGAAAGAAGCCAGAAAAAAAGATTTAATTAATTAAAATGCATTTATTAACCTTGTGCTACAGCCAAAGTACCAGTGCTAAAGGATGGGGATATGAGTAGAAAAAGCAAAATTGTCCCTTCTCACAAGGAGTTCACATTTTAATAGAGGAAAAACACCTATGGAGGGAGTTTCTGCTTTAAGTCAGATGGCCAGGCTTAGTGGTCTTTAGGGAACAGTGACAAAGAAGGTACTAATGCATCTCTTCCACGTTGTTTTCATGGATAACACCTTATCTATTTGTAACATGGAACCATTTGATGGTGCCAGTGGCTTTCTTTTCTGGATCTTTAGCACCTGTGGCTACAGAGGAGAAGGAGGCTGAAGCATCTGTAGAAACAGATGCTTCCCATCTCCACATCTCCACAAGTCTTGCTCCCCCGGACCCTAAGAAATGTGCTGGTAGCAGGATCAAAGGTTTGGGTCTCTTGGACCTATTGCAGCAGCTGGTTAGTAGTTAGTGTGAGTGATGATCAGAATTCTAGACCCTCCTTCATAGTAATCTTCAGAAAGGACTTTAACAAAAGGAGATGGGACTACAATAAAGGAATGACCAATATAGTGGCCTATTCTAGACCTCTGTCATTCACTGCTCGCCAGCATAGCTCCTGCCCCCCAACAGACTTGGTCACCATCTGACTCTGATTCAGGAGTGCAACTAAGAGGCAACAAATGGCATTTAACAGAAAGAGCACCATACTTGAGTGAGAATACCTGGGCCTGAGTTCAAGCATCTCTGCTATCTTTTGACCAAGGTCGATTCCACCTTACTACCTGTTTGACCAAGGACAATTCATTTTATCTCTCTAGGCCTTATGCCTTTTTCTATAAAAAGGGCATGACAATCATTCTACTTATTTAATGGGTCATTGTAGGATTCAAACAAGTGCTTGGCATGAATAACTACATAAAATATGATCTATTACCATTGTTTCTGATAACATACAACTTCAGTAGAATGTAAATTCCTTTAGGATAGGGACTGTTTTTAAATTTTGTCTTTGTATCCTTCTCTCCCTTACTTCTTGAACAGCCTTAATCACTGAATGGGCACTGCCTCAGTCAAAGTGAGAACTCAGAAAGACTTTAGCTTAAAAAGGTCAAGATGTCCCATGGCATCTTGGGCCATCTCCAGTTGTCCTGAGCCACTGAACCCAGATGGCTCCAGAAGAGAAAGTGAGGCTGGTGACTTTGCACAGCCTTCCCTCACTTAAATCCAATCTCACTTGAAAGTCATGGTATCATCTATCTGACATCTTGGTCCTCTTTGAGAACAAAGGACAAACTACAATCTTTGTATCCCTAAGACCTAGCACAGAGCCTTGCCCATTTAGGGGAGGAGAGAGTAAGGGAGAATCCAAACTTGTGATCATTCAGCAGAAGAGCGAGAGTTTGAACTCATATTGTCTAATTCCAAATCCAACATTTTTTCCATGATACCATGTGGGTCCTATTCTGTGCCTTGTTGGTGTTTTTCCTGTGGGAAAGATATGCTCTACCTGGGCTGGTGGTCAAGACCTGACAAATGCAAGGCCATTTTCCCCAGGAACATCCCTCAGAACTGTTCTACCTTCCCCATGGTTGGAGCCTAGCCTTGGGCCCTATTGCTGTCTTGCAAGCAGGTAGCCAAGACAAGCTCTTACCACATTGAGAAGCTAGGGAGGAATGAGGAGAGCATGCTTTCATTATAAAGTTGCTGGTCCAACAGATAGCCCACCACTTCCTTCTAGCATACCTTTAAATCATAGAATTTTTGTCAGAAGGTGCCTCATTGGCTAACTAATCCAAGGGAATCTCTAATTGCTAGGATGTTTCCCCTAACATCAAACCTTAATTTGCTTATTTTGCAACTTCCACCTACTTATCCTAGTTCTGTCTTCTGGAGTCAATTGAAACAAACCTAATCCCTTTATGAACTCGAGGGCAGCTATCATTTATGTTTCTTCTGAAGCAAAGTGGACAAACACTAATGTGTCTTCTCTCTCTTAAAGTCTATGGCTAACATTTACGGGATCTAGGAGCAAAGGAAAGTGGAGATACAAAGCCATATGGTCATGTTGAAGGTTCAAGAATATAAGGTTATAAGAATGCTATGTGATTGTGATTATGTATCTTTGCCCTGGAAAAAGGATAAGGAGACACTTTCCTCTTTTCAATAAAGAGGTAAGGATTATGGGTGCAGAATGTTGCTTATACTATCAGGTACGGTCTCTATGTCTTTTGGTTTTGCTTAACTTTTGTTCTTTGTTACAAGGAACACTTAAAAAACTGGGGTGGGGAGGAGTATAGCCAGACATGACTAATGTAAAAACACACACAGAGGGCATAATGTTAAGAACATTGACTATTCAGATCTATGAATAAAGGAAGCATTTGTGACCAAACAAGAGACAGAAAGGACCACAGGAAGTAAAACGGATAATTTTGATTACATCAAACTAAAAAAAGTTTTTGTACAAAGCCCAATAAACCAAAATTAGAAACAGAGCAGGAAACTGGGTGTGGGGGTAGAGGAATTAAGAGCAAGTTCCTCTGATAAAGGCCTCATTTCTCAAATATATAGGGAACTGAGCCAAATTTATAAAAATAAGAGCCATTCCCCAATTGATAAATGGTCAAAGGACATAAATAGGCAGTTTTCAGAAGAAGAAATCAAAACTATCAGTAGTCATATGACAAAATGTTCTAAATCATTATTAATTAGAGAAATACATATTAAAACAACTGTGAGGTGTCATGTCACACCTATCAGATTGGCTAACATGACAGAAAAGGAATGCTGGAGGAAATATGAAAAAATAGGTATACTAATTGGTGGAATCGTGACCTGGTCCAACCACTCTGAAGTACAATTTGGAACTATGTCCAAAGGGCTAGAAAACTGTTCATACTCTTTGACTCAGAAATACCACTACATGTCTGTATTCCAAGGAGATCAAAGGAAAAGAATCTACGTGGACAAAAAGATTTATAGCAACTCCTTTTATGGTGGCAAAGAATTTGAAATTGGAGGGATACTCTTCCTTTGGAGAATGACTGGATAAATTATGGTATATGATAATGATGAAATACTATTGTGCAGTAAGAAATAATGAAGAGGATAGTTTCAGAGAAACCTGGGAAGACTTGATAAAAGTGAAGTGAGTAGAACCAGGAGATTATTGTACAAAGTAATAGCAACATTGTAACAATAATGAACTGTGAAAGACTTAGCTACTTTAATCAACACAATGATCCAAGAAAATTCTAAGGGACTCATGAAGAAAAATGCCATACGTCACCAGAGGACTGATAAACTCAGAGTGTAGATAGAAGCCTACTTTTTTCACTTTATCTTTCTTTCTTTTTCTCTTTTTGCAGCATGGCTAATATGGAACTATGTTTTGCATGACTTCATATGTATAACTGATAGCCTATTGCTTGCCGTGGGTGAAGGAAGTGCTGGAGGGAGGGAGAGAATTAGGAACTCAAAATTTTAAAAAATGAATATTTTTTTAGAAAAGGATGTGTTTTTTAAAAAAATAGCACTATTATGCAAAGATCTGTGTTCAGATACTACTCTTCACCTCAGGGAAGGTACTACTTTTTCTTGGGGAAGGCACTTACTTTTCCTGAACTTCAGTTTTCTCACCTGTAAAATGAAAGGATTAAACCTGATGACCTTTGAATCCCTTCCAACTCTAAAACTATTATCCTATGAAACTATTTAAAACAACAATAACAAATTTATAGACATAAACTTATGTAGGTTTAAATAGTTAGCGGGAGATGGAAAAATCACAAGGTTCATGGGTTCAGGGTCATCATCATCTGTAATTAGACTCATATGGAATTCACTTTTCTACTTTGTGCAAAAGAGACAGCAGAACTGAGAGGCCTCAGCCACCAAGATGCTGAGGCCTCTGGTTTCTAATCTTAATCCATCAATGATCTCTATCTATCTCCATTTCCCAGTCAATAACATAGGGAAAAATAATCTTGACCTACAGGCCCCACAGGGGCAGGAATGACTAACCAATAAACAATGCAAATTTAAAAATGTAACTGAAGTGCTAAGTGGCCCAGATAATTCATTAAGAGATAGGCCCTTCCAAGTGCTCACCACAGCCATAGGCATGGACACAGGTGGGAGTAACTAAGTCTCATTCTGACTCAGGAGAGAAGACCCTAGTCTGCAGAAGGAAATAGGCTATGGCAAAGGTATCTCTAGGCTGGAAGAATAGGCAGAGTAGGAGGAGAATCTGAGCATAGAATCTTAACATTTGATGGGACCTCAGAGGGCATCTAGCCCAACTCCCAACTTCAAGAAAGTACCCTCCAGAGGGCCTGTGCTTGAACAGTCCCAGTACAGGGAGCTCACAATGCAACCTGTTCTACTTTCTAACAGCCCTTCCCTTTACTGAGCCAAAATCTGCCTTCCTAAAACTTCCACCCACTGGTCCTATTCTGCCCTCTAAAATGGTAGAAGTCTCCTCTAAATGATGAGCTTTCAAGTATCTGATGACAGCCCATCTCTCTCCCTTCCTTTCAATTCTCTTTTCCAGGCTCAATATCTCCTTTGACCACTCCACCTTGTCATGGTTTCTAGACCCTTAACCATCCTGGTCATCCTGCTCTGAAGATGCTTCAGTTTATCTGGAACCTCCTTCCGTCCCCAATGAAAAAACTATTCCAGATATATTCTATATACCCTGCTCTAAAGATGCTCCAATTTATCTAGAATCCTCCCCCCATATGAATAAAATATGCCAGTGTGTTCTACACATACTGCCCTGAAAGTGCTATAGTTCATCTAGAATCCTTCCCCCCCCCCCATAAATCAACTATTCCAGGTGTGTTCTCTATTCCAGGCTCTGAAGGTGTTACAGTTTATCTGGAATCCTCCCACTAATATAAATCAACTATTTCAGGTGTGTTCTATACACACTGCTCTGAAGATACCACAGTTAATCTAGGCTTCTTTGAAATGAAAATAAGTTCCTAGATGAGGTCTGTGTAGTGCAGAATGGAAGTAAGATGAGGGACTGTGTGAAGTTTTCCTTAGTGGAGAAGGTACCTGAAAATTCTGTGTAGTGAACTGGTGTCAAGGTATGCGCACCTGGCCTACTTTGGGGCCAAACTATAATAACAACAACAGTAATAATAACTTGCAAAATTATATAGTGCTTTAAGGTTTGAAAAATACTTTACAAATATTATCTTATTCTTCACAACAACCCTGAGGGAGGTGCTAACTGAGGCTAAGAGAATTACCTACTCAGGGCACATAGCTAAATGTCTACAGCAGGATTTGAACTCAGGTCTTCCTTCAAGTCCAGCATTCTATCCTTTGTACCCCTTAGCTACTTCATATACATAGCATAGTTTGAGGAAACCTGAAATTCCATCTACATATTATACTTTTTTAGTGTAGCATAGTAGCCAGAGCTCTGCCATTTGAATCAGAAAGACCTGGGTTGAAATTCTGCTTCAGATACTTTACTAGCAAGACTCAACCCTGGAGAAATGACCTTACCTGTCTTTTCAGTTTTCTATAAATCAATGTGGAGGGGTCAGATTCAATGGGCTCCAAGGTCTCTTCCAGCTTTAAAATTATGAGCCTATGTTATTGTGAGGATTAGATGAAGTAAGGTGTACAAACAAATGGTAGGCTTTAAGGCTCTATATAAAAATCGCTTGGTATTTTCCCCAGTGACTCATGTTTAATGAGCAAAAGTGGCACAGTCCAGAGAGAACTAGGGCTCAGAGGAGACTTTGGGCCTAGGGATAATAAATCCTTACAGCTCAGAGCTAGATGCGCATTGTGCTAGAGCTCAACACCCAACCAGCCTCCTTCAAAGAAGGCTGGTAAAACTGAGTTATTTAGAGCACCACAAGAAAGAGAATCCCAGTCCTAGGGAATTTTTCCAGTAAACTACAGCAAATTCAAACCCTGACTCTGTGCTTTTGCCTAGGCTGTTCCCCCCCACCCCACCCCCATTCCTAGACTGCTCTTTATCCTCACAGAATCATAGATTTTGAGTTGGAAAGGACCTCAGGCATCACTTAACCCAACTCTTTATTTTATAAATAAAGAAACTGAGGCCAAAACATTTGCCCAAGTCTACATAGGTGGAAATTATGAGGCTAGAATTTGAATCTGGGTCATCTAACTCTAAAATCTTTCCAGTGAAGGTGAGTTTCCAATGACTATCCAACACTAACCACTCTTTCCAGTGTACCACTTCTCACTTCTACTTACTACGATCCCATCTTCCTTTAATCCTCAGCAGTTGATCTCCCTGCCCTCTTCCACCCTGGAAACTACCTTGCATTTGTTTTATATCCACTTATCTATGTATATGTTGTTTCTCCCTAGTAACAGAATGTAAGCTCTTTAAGGATAGGTACTGTCAAATTTTTCTATGTGCTTCTCAATCAACAAATATCCATTAAGTATCCTACCGGGATGAAGGAGAGAATCCATTTCAGACATGTACTACAAAGGCATGGAGACCAGAGACAGAAGACCAAATCCAGTGAACAGGAAATAAACTGGATTATCTCCTTCTAGGGGGCAGGCACCGTATTAAGCACTGGATAATCTCAATAAATACTAGTTGAATTGAATACATGTTTTAATCATTTGCAAAATCTCAAAAGTCCACAGATCATGTTGCTGCTATGGAACTCTGAATTGGTGGGTGATAATGCAAGACAGAAGGGGCCCCCTTGGAGGACAATTAGGAAGGAGGCTTGGGGCTATAGATTAGGAGAAGAAAGAGGGCTCTCAGGAATGGGAGAGAGCCAGAGATACATGCAGAGGGCACACCTACAAGGTCCAAGTCTTACCTTCCCTGAACCCAAAGTCAAAAAATTCATCTTGTCAAGAAATCAGGGATCATCTTTACACAATTGAAACTGCTGCTGAGCTCCTTTTGGGGAAGGGGGACTGGAAGGATGCAGTCCTCAGTCTGAATCCCCCAAGGGCCAATCACACGGGGACCAGTGTAAGTCTGGGTTTCACCAACATCAGGAAATGACACATAGCAACCAGGCAGAGTGGGGAGGAGGGAGGGATGAATCACACCCAGGAAGTGGCAAAGGGAGAGAAGAGGGAGGTCCTCAGGGAGAGAGAGAATGGGGAATACCCTGGGAGAATCATACTAGACATGGGACTGCCAGCAGGCCCAATTTTTCTACTCCTGGTTCTGCTGGAAGGGTAACTAACTCAGGAAGTCCTGAGTCTGACTGGGTGAGGAGAGGCTTGTGCCAGTGGGTTGATTATTCTATACACACAGGTAGGGAAGTCTCAGAGTGAGACAGATGCCTCACCCTCCCAAAACTAGTCATATTAGCAAACATTTTATTAGACATAAATGATTATTTCACTACATGTATTATTTTATATTAAATTATTTTCTGACATGTTAAGCAGACCTTGAACCCAAACCTGAAACGAGGGAAATTCCTGACTGAGGGGATCTTTGATTCTTGAGGCAAACAGAGCATCTTTGGATGAATCAGAAACTCCCATAATTCAAGATAAAACCAAGGTTGTCTAGTACAACCCCCACCTGAAGTATGAATTCATCCTTTATAACATCTGTACCAGGAGATAATCCAACTTCTTCTGGAGTGTTTCCATTAACTAGAACCATCATAGGCTGGCTCCATTCTTCATTTCTCTCTATTTACCCTATGTTATATACAAACTGATTTATTTCCTATTCACTGATTTTGACCCTTTGTAACACATGTCTGAAATGTATTTTCTCCTTAATGATGCCTCTTAGAATCCATATTTCCTTTAAGGATTAACGCAAGCACCACTTCCTACATGAATTCTACTCTAATGGGTACTCTGTCCCCAGCTCCGAGTGGCTCCTCCACACATTACCTGTGGTTTACTTCATGTGTTTTGTATCTACTTATATAAGTATACACTTCCCCCTCCCCAATAATGAAAGCTCCTTGGAGACAGAGACTATTTCATTTTTGCCTTTTTATCCCCAATGTTTCTATTTCATGGTTTGAAATCCAGATATGGAATTCAACAGTCTCCAAAGCATTAAAAAATAAATGTCAGACAGAGGGCAATGGAGAAGCTCATGGTGGGTGTGAGAAGACTGCAACATGTAATCTACAAGGAAATCCAAAGAAGAATAGGAGTAAAGGTTCTATTGAAGAATTGCATGACGAGAAGAGAAAATTGGCTAGTCATATGGAAAGCACAAATGGCAACAGGTGGACAGCCAGAGGCCTCCACTAATGTTCTAATGATATTGGGAAAAAATTAAGAAATGTTTCCCAATTGACAAATGATTGAAGGATAGGAACAGCAGTTCTCAAAGGAAGATATCCAAGCTACCAACAGTCATATAAAAAAGGCTCTACATCACTACTGATTAGAGAAATTCAAATTGGAGCAACTTTGAGCTTTCACCTTACAGTCATCAGATTGGCAAAGATGACAAAAATGGAAAATGTCAGATGTTGGAAGGGCTATGGAATAAACAGGCACATCGATGCACCCAGGACAAGCAATTTGGAACTATGCCCCTTCCAAAGTCACTACACTGTGTATATTCTTTGACCCAGTGGTACAACTCAGGGTCCACCTCACACTCATCAGACTGGCAGAGCTGATGAAAAAAGTAAAATGGCAAATGTTGGAAGGGCTGTGGGAAAATAGGTACATTTATACACTGTTGGTGGAGCTGTGAACTGGAAAGCAATTTGGAAGTATTCCCCCAAAAACTATTAAATTGTACTTACCCTTACCCCAAAGAAATTAAAGAGGAAAAGGATTCATACATGAAATAATAATAATAATAATCACAGCAGGTCTTTTTGTAGTAGCAAAGACCTGGAAATTAAGGGGGCACCTAGGAATGGAAAAATTTATAATAGGATATGCTCATTCTGCATCTGCAGGAATCAAGCCAAGTCAACAAGCATTTATTTATGATAATTTTATAATTAAATGATTATTTATAATAAATAAAAATGTATAATATATGAATGTTATGAGATACTACTATAAGAAAGGATGAAAAGGATAATTTAAGAGAAACCTGGGAAGACTTACATGAATTGGTGCAGAGTAAAATCAGCAAAACGAGAATAATTTATACAATGACAATAACATTGTAAAGACAGCTTTGAAAGATTTAAGAACTCTGATTCATGCACTGACCAACAGGGATTCCAGAGAACAGATAACAAAGTACACTAGCACAGGACCTTGCACAGATGTTGACTTGACTTGATTCCTGCAGATGCAGAATGAGCATATCCTATGTTATATACAAACTGGCCTATTTTCCTGTTCCCTGAATTTAGCATCTCTGTCCTCCAGGCCTTTCTAATACATGTCTGAAATGGATTCCCTCCTTAATTATGCCTCTTAGAATCCATATTTCCTTTAAGACCTTATCCTTTGGATGTGAACAAAAAGGAAATTTATTTTGCTTGACTATGCATACTTGTTACAAGGGGTTTTGTTTTTCTTTTTTCAGTTGTGGGAAAGGATAGGTGTTGGGAAGGAGGGAGAAAAAAATAAACACTTGTTAAATGAAAAAAAAGTAAAATAAAAGTTACAATTAAAAAATAAAGAAGACCTC
The DNA here is from genome assembly GCF_028583685.1 of Petaurus breviceps papuanus. Lineage (NCBI taxonomy): Eukaryota > Metazoa > Chordata > Mammalia > Diprotodontia > Petauridae > Petaurus > Petaurus breviceps. Next base: position 4,093,515 of record NW_027187359.1, read on the forward strand.
CAGCATGTTGGGTAATATGACAAATTTATGGGAGGGTTACTGTCCTCACCATTGAAAGAAACTTGATGTTATCACAGATCCATTGAGCATTTGGGTTCCTCAGTGCTTGTATATAATAGGCATTTAATAAGCATGTGTTAATTGATTAACCTAAGGCTAGATTCAGATGCCACTTCCTATGGGAAGTCTAAATGTTTGTTCTCTGGCCTTCCTTAAATTTTCTTGCGTTTACTATTTTGTGGCCGAACTGTATCTCCTTGAGGGCAGCAGCTGGTTTGTTTTTGCCTTTGTAGTGCCTCTGTACAACACAGTACTTTGTTTATGTAAGATAAATGCTTCATGAATAATATAAAATAAATAAATGCTTCATGAAATCAGTTCAATTACATGGGGGAACAGGGATACTCACTCTTCTATTTCACAAGGCATCCAGTTTCGCTTTGAATCATTGTAATTGTTAGAAAGTTTTTTATACTGAGTTAAAATCTACTTCCCTGTGGCAGCCAGGTAGTGCAATGGATAGACTAATGGGCCTGGGTCAGGAAGGTATGAGTTCAAATTCAGCCTCAGATTATGTGACCCTGAGAGAGTAATTTAACTTTGGTCAGCAACAGGTTTTTTTTTTTTATCTGTTAAATGGGGATAATAATAGCACCTACTTCCCAAGCTTGTTATGAGGATAAAATGAATTATGTTTATTAGCAAACCTAGAAATGCTATGTAAAAGCTAGCTATTTGCTACTATCATTATTATAATTCCCTATAATTTCTATATATTGATCCTAGTTCTTTCATCTGGAGGTTCATTCTACAACTCTAATTAATATTCCATATAACAAACTTTCAAAGAATCCATGATGGCCATCAGACTCTTCCTATTTCCCCTTTTCCAGGCTATAAACATTCTCAGTTCCTTCAACCTTTCTTTCACATGGCATGGTTTCCAGAGCATCACATCATAGATCATTGAAGGGACCTCAGGGAAAACTAAGGCCTAAAGAAGTTAAGTGAATTGCCTAAGATCACCAAGTAATATTTGAATCCATGTGCTCTGGCTCCCAACCCACTCATTCTTTCATACAATGGTGTCATCCTCTCTCCAATCTGGGCACCCTCCTCTAGACTCCATATGATTTGTCAGCACGGTTCTTGAAACGTAATCGTAAGAACTGGGCATGGCATTTTAGACACATGATGACCAGTCCAGAGCACAGTGTGACAGCTTATCTAGCACCTCTAGCCTTAAACAAATTGGAATTCCTAACTGTCAGAGTACAGAGACCCAAGGAATAAGTAGATGGCTAGGAAAATTGAGAATATAAGATAACCAGACTTCAATAGTACTCTGTTTCTATCAGTTACTGAAAACAGATCTGAAGGATCTGAGTGTATAAGAAAGTTTTATACCTTGCTTCCTACTACCTCATTTCCCAAACATCAAAACCCACATAGAATCTCACAACCTTTTTTAAAGGTAAATTGCTAGAGTATCCTGGGAGAGGTAATAGGTGTGACCAATCTTGGTAACAGCCCCATGCACCCATAAAGTGGACGTCCTGGGCTGTTATAGAGACTAGGCAGCTGCAGTTGCACAGTGGACAAAAAAGGAATTGTCACCATTGGATGTTTGGTTGTTTCAGTCTCATCTGGCTCTTTGTGACTCCATTTGGGGTTTTCTTGGCACAGATACTAGAATGGCTGCCATTTCCTTCTCCAGCTGATTTTACAGATGAGGAAACTGAGGTGAACAGGGTTCAGTGACCTGCCCAGGGTCACACATGTCTGAGGCCAGATTTGAACTCAGGAAGATTAGTCTCCCTGACTCCTGACACAGCCCTCTATCCACCATGCCAGCTAGTTACCCTATTGTCACCACTAGATAATGTTTAAACACTCACTCACGTGCACATGAGAGAGAGAGAGAGAGAGAGAGAGAGAGAGAGAGAGAGAGAGAGACAGAGAGAGAGAGAGAGAGAGAGAGAGAGAGAGAGAGAGAGAGAGAGAGAGAGAGAGAGAGAGAGAGAGAGAGAGAACAGGAGGGAGTCATGGTAGTCAACAATAAAGTAGTAAAAAAAAGTAGTAAACAACAAAGGTATTGTTTCCTAGTAGCATTGCTTTTCTATGAAGAGGCAGCATGTTAACTGTGAATCAAAAGACTGGAGTTCAAAGCATCAAAGCATGTCATCTTGGGCAGATTCTTAATCTTTCTGGACCTCAGTTTCCTTATCTGAAAAATTAAGGTATCAGACTGAATGAAAGACCACAACATACATTCATGCGGCAGATGCCGACAACCAGCCACCAAATCTCCAGAGGGATGACCCACCAACCTGGGACTGTCCTAGCCTTCATCCTGCCTACAGAGGCCCTAGACTACATTGGAGATCTCCTGCCTTTGGCCACAGAAATTGCGTCAAGCCTTGAAAATTCTCGCATTATGTTTTGCTTTACTAAGTGTAGTTGTTACAAGGGTTTTTTTTTTCTCTTTTCTATTTCTAAGGAGGAGGTGGGTGGAGAAAGCATACATTTATGTTAATTAAAAATATTAAATTTAATTTAAAAATAGAGAAAATTCTCCCATTTCCTAGAGCAGTCGTCATAGTTGGATCATAGATTTAGACTGAAAAGAACCTTACAAGTCATCAATCCAAACCCTTTACTTGACAGAGAAGGAAACAGACCCAGGGAGATTGGTTTCACTGGTTTGCCCAAGGTTACGGACCCTGGAGATAAAAGACAAAATAGTCCCCGTTCTTGAGAAGCCTACAGAACACTTGGTGGAAGAGCCAATATTTGAACCCAGATTTTCTGACTCCAAAGATAGCATTCTATACACAGTGTACCACAAATACTAAGTGGGCTTCAGAAATAGTGCTTTGTTGTGCTGCCTCCTGGGAAATATTAGCTCCTTAAGGGAAGGGAAGTAGCCCAAAGGATGGAGCGCTGGACCTGGAGTCAGGAAGACTCGTCTTCCTGAGTTCAAATCTGGCCTCAGACACTTACAATCCATAGGACCCTGGGCAAGTCACTTAGCCCTCTTTGTCTCAGTTTCCTCATCTGTAAGATAATCTGGAGAAGAAAATGGCAAACCAGTGTCTTTCCCAGGAAAACCCCAAAATGGGGTCATGAAGAATTGGATGCAACTAAACAACAACAACAACATTTATTATTCTTAGGGGAAGCTAGATGGTACAACAGATAGGGTGCCAGACCTGGAGTCAGGAAGACCCGAGTTCAAATCTGGACTTAGATACTTAGCCCTATGACCCTGGACGAATTAATTAACCTTGTTTGTCTCAGTTTCCTTATTTGTTGAATGAGCTGGAAAAGGAAATGGCAAACCACTCCAGTATCTTTGCCAAGAAAAGTCCAAAAGGGGTCATGAAGAGTAGGACATGACTGAAATGACTACGTAACAATGAAAAGGGCAGAGATTTTCTCACTGCTCTCTTTGTGTTCCCAGCACCTAACATGGTGCCTGGCATACAGAAGACACTTAATAAAAGCTTGTTGGAGTGGCTTAGATTGCTGCTTTCTAGCTACGGGTTCTGGGCCACTCAGAGCAGAGAAGGGAACCTAGCAAGTGGAAATAATATGGAGAGTTTGTCCCCAAACCATCTAGTCTTCTCTCTCCCCTCCTCACAGTTCTCATGGTTTCATAACTCACATGTAAGGACAGTGTCAAGTTGTAAAACATCCTTGGTGTGTCATCCTCTCCTTCATTTCCTCACTTCTCATTGCTGATTTGAGGTCAGAGAGGTGGAAGTTGGGGTAACTACAGTGTGGTCTAGTGGACTATGCACCAGACTTGGAATCAGGAGCCCTGGATTCAAATCCCCCTCCTCAAAATATGTTTTACTTTATTGCACGTGTATAACCTATATAGGATTGCTTGCTGTCTCAGGAAGGGAGAGGGGAGGGTGGGAGGGAGAAAAATTTGGAACTCAAAATCTTTGCAAACAATGAATGTTGAAAATTGTCTTTATGTATAATTGGAAAAAATGAAATACTATTTAATTTTTTTTAAAACCCTCCTCAGATAAAAGCTGTGTATATGCCTTGGCAAGTCAATTAAACTCACCAGGTTGCAATTTCCACATTTGTAATGGGGGGGGGGGGGCATTGAACTTAATGTTCCTAAAATCCTTTTCTATTCTAAATCTATGATTTTAGAAATAGGGAGTTGTCTTGCCTCCCTTACCCTTCCCAGACATACCTCTCAGACTGCCTGTAACATCTTACAAATTATTAAAATAGAAGCATACAGATGTAGATAGACTGTTGGGTGTGGAATCTGAAAGAACTGAGTTCAAATTCTGCCTCTGACACTTCTCTGTGCCTCAAACACTGCCCTAAGACTTAACTAATAAGGTCAGATACATTTGGGTCTGAGTCAATTCAGGGAGTTTCCCCACAGGGAGTTCTCCTTGAAGAAGTCACAGATCCTTTGAGTTTGGGGCTATAACCTTTCAAGGCTGGAAAGGACGTCTGTTCACTTCACAGAACAGGAAACTGGAGCCCAGAAAAGTTGAGTGTCTTGTTCAAAGTCACATAACTAATAAATAAAGAGTTGGGACAGAAGTAATAGTTTATACTTCTCCTTTAGAAGCAATTACAGAATCCAAATGGTAAATTTAGAATTGAAAAGGACTTTAATAGTCATCTCACTCAACTCCCTCATTTTACAGATGAGGAAACTGAGGCCCAGAGAGGTTAAGTGATTTGCCAAAAGTTATATAGCTAGTAATAGTAGAGCCAGGATTTGAACTCATATACTCTGATTCCAAGTCCACTGCTATTTCCACTGTATTGAGTTGTTGCTTCCCTTTCCCTTTAAGGCTGCCTTTGATGTTCAGCCTAATCACCAGTATAAAAATGTCAACACTTCGAAGAGGGAACCCAGAGGGATCTGCCTTTTGAGAAGGATGACCCTACATGTATACATTTACCAGTCCAGCCTAACCCCTATCAGCAGCCTCCCTCCACAGTACATCCTTCTTCTCTCTCCTCCCCAGTTACTCTATTCATATCTTCCTCTCCCCAGTGATTACAGGATCATCTATTTGGAGATGGAAGCGGCCTTGAAGTCTGTCAAACCCAAAGAGGAAATCCAGGCCCAAAAGTATCATGTGACTTGACCAGACTCACACAGATCACTTCAGAAATATGATTTGGACGCTGATCTCAACTCTAATCAACGATTCTGTCCACAACATGACACCACTTCCCCCCAAAAGACATTTATATGCAAATAAAAGATGCATGAACAAAATCTATTAGTATCAAAATGGAAACTCTGAAGTGGCAAATACCTTCCATATATAGAGATGCTAGCACTTGGAACTGGAAAGGACCTTAAAGACCATCTTGTTCAGTGGTTCTCAAACCTTTTTTGGCTCATGGCACTATATTCTTTGCCATCACACTACACACTTTCAAAAAGTAGGGAGACTTACTCATCCATAAGTGATTGCAAATATAAATTCCATACCATTTGTGGCACACCCTCTGAGAGCCACTGACCTAATCCAACTCTTTCATTTTTCAGGCAAAGAAACTGAGGCACAGATGAGTTAAATGCCCAAGGTCACACAGGTAGCTAGGATTCAAATCCAGATCCTCTGATTCCAGATTTAGTACTTATTTGTATTCAGTCTTTTCAATCGTGTCTGACTCTTTGTGACCCCATTTGGGGTTTTCTTGGTAAAGATATTGGACTGGTTTGCCTTTTCCAGCTCATTTTACAGATGAGGAAACTGAGGCAATCAGGGTCAAGTGACTTGCCCAGGGTCACACAGTTAGTAAGTGCCTAAGGCCAGATTTGAACTCAGGAAGGTGAGGCTTCCTTACTCTAAGCCTGGTAATCTATCCACTGTGCCACCTAGCTGGCCACAGCATTTATACCTCTTTGACATAAATTTTTGTTTGGTGGGATTTCTTCCCCTGAAAAAACTTTATTTTTATAGTAAGAGTGGCAAATTGGATCAACATATTAACCTCTGATGAAATAGGAGCATCATCCATTTCCCATTTTCTTTTGCGCTTTTCTTCCCTGAAGAGATTAGTTCCCTGGATTATAACCAATGCTGGAAATGAATTGTTCAGAATTATGTCTTTTTGCTAGAAGAGCGGGAGGGAGGGAGGGAGAAAGGGAAGAAGGAAGGAAGGGAGGGATGAAGGGAGGGAGAAAGGAAAGAAGGAAGGGAGGGAGGGAGGAGAGAAGAAGGATGGAAGGGAGGAAGGAAGAAAGAAAAGAAGGGAAGGAGGAAAGAAGGAATGGAGAGAGGAAAGGAGGGAGGGGCTTACTAAGTACCTACTATGTGCTAAGTACTTTACAAATATTATCTCATTTGGTCCTCACAATAATCCTGGGAAGATTTTTTTACAGTTGAGGAAACTGAGGTAAGCAGGCATTAAGTGACTTGCTGAGACACAGTAAGTATCTGAGGCCAGATTTAAACTCACATCTTCCTGACTCCAGGTCCAGCCCTCTACAATTCTGAAGCTAAGATCTGTCTGGACCTTCCAAGTAATCTGTTTTCAATAGCTAGTGTGTTGAAAAACCTAGATCTCTGTTTGACAGCATTTTGGTTTGTTTTTATTTTTTTAATTAAAAATTCCCCCCCCCCTCGCCTTTAGGTAAAGAAAAAAGAAAAAGAAATCATGTATAACAAATATGCCTTGTCAAGTAAAGCTGCATTTGAGCATGTCTAAAAATGTGTCATTCTGTAACTCCAGTCCATCGAGAGGACGGGTAGTGTCATGGTTCCACCAGACCTCAAACTTTATACATGTGTGTTGTGACTGGTTTTAGTGGGGAAGAAAGGGTCGGAGAATTAGTGAGATTGAGGCCACCTTCATCTGAAAAAGTGGAAAGAAAAGTAGAGTGCATTTGTCAAAAGAAAGTAGAAATAAACAATTCCTGGGGGAAAAAACATAAGGGTTTATCCAAGAGTGTCACCAGGAAAAGATAAGGGCTGTAAAGTCACGGTTTCTCAGCCCTCCCTGCCCCGGGAGAGTGATACTTTTTTTTTTTAACTTAGCAGAACATTTCACACTTCATTAGAAAGACATAAAACACTTACCAGTTAATTGGCATGGACTTTTAAAAAACGGCTTCAAAACATGGCGCCGAGTTCCTGCTCATCCTTCTGTAACCAGCTCAAATGTCACCTGTTTCATGAAACCTTCTCAGATCCTGCCAGTGAGCTCTAGGTCCTCGGAATCCTAATCTCACTTTGTGGCTATCTCCGGCTACTTCCTCACTTCCATTTTGGTAGTTATTTGCATATGAATCATCTCACCTACTAGATTTTCCCCTAGAGGGCAAGAACTGTGACTTATTCATCTCTATGTGCGTAACCACATTGTAAAGAGCGAATGAACTTCCCTCAGAATTGCTAAAACCAGCCTAAGACTAAATGTGAGCTGTTGCCTTTGTGTGCTCAGATGGTGCTGAAATCCACTGATGGAATGGGAATGCTTGGTAAATAAAGGTAGAGATGGGAATCAGACAATGAAGAATAAGAACAAGCAGCTTTGAAAGACCTGAGAAAGCTTGGAGAACCACCAGCCCAACCTCTTACTTTAGAGAGGAAACCTAGACCCAGAAAAATGAAATGATCTGTCCAAAGTTACACAGGTATTAAATAACAGAGTCACAGCTGGCTGCCTCCATCCTTTTTTTTTTTTTTTACTCTTTGAAGGAAGAAGGAAAGGCAATTGGGGTTAAGTGACTTGCCCAAGGTCACAGGGCTAGTAAGTGTTAAGTGTCTAAGGTCATATTTGAACTCAGGTTCTCCTAACCCCAGGGCTGGTGCTCTATTCACTGCACCACCTAGCCACCTCTGGCTGTCTCAATTCTAATCAACCAATCAGCAAGCACTTATTCAATGCCTTCTAGGTATCAGGCTCTGAGAATACAAAGATAAAAATGAAACATTTCTTCCTTCAAGGAGGTTACTTTCTAGCAGGGGAATCACAAGTACACAGAGAAATAAATACGAAATATATACAAAAATTATGAAGCAAGAAGGTTAGAGCAAGAGGCACTATCCTCTGCTTGGGGGGCGGGGGGGGGGGTGAGGGTAGAAATCAGGGAAGGCTTCCTCTAGGAGGTGGTCCCTTGGACCCTAAGAGCCTGGGGTGAGGAGAAAATGCATCCCAGACCAGAGGCTATGTAAAGGTACACAAATGGGAGATGGAATATTCCAACAGTTTATAAGATGCCACAAAAGGGCCATGTGCAGCTTGAGAAGTGTGCATGGAAAAGGGAAGGAAGACAAGACCAAAGTCTTCCTACTTCTTCCTACTTCCTACTTCTACACTTAGGGAAGTGTAAACAAAGCTTTCTATATACACAAATAGAATTCTGCAGTTTGAAAAAATGCCTCGGATAAAATAGGACTTTAGCATTTAGTTTAGTCCTCTTACTTTATAAACAAGGAAACTAGCCTTATTTGAGGAGTCATTTGTCTAATGTCACCTCACTAGTCACTGGCAAAAGTAGGATTCAAACTCAAGACTACTAGGTAGACTATGGGGATAGTTCCTTCCAGCACTAAATATATATATTACTAAGATCCAAATTCATCTCTCCATCCCTGTGCCATTTTTGCTGTTATAGAGAAAGAATCCTTTGGGATTAAAAGCCTTTTTTAAAAATAATGAAATCTCATACTAATAAAAAAAACAAAATAAAATTATAAACTACTTGAAACAGGGCTGATGCCTTTGCAGTCAGGAGATAGCAGTACCTTCATGTATAGTGTACCTCTTAGTCCCTGGTGAGTGGAAGGTCAAGAGGGCCTACCCTCAGCAATGCTGTAGAGCCTGTCCCACTGGTTCCCTATATCTACTTGATTTCCCCCCCTTTTCTCTCCTCACTGGTGACCCTTGGACTCAGATCTTCCTGACTCCAGGTCCAGCATTCCAAAGTTCTGAATCTAAGATCCGCCTGAACCTCAGAACTAATCTGTTTTCAACACATTAGCTTTAGGCACATGGTGCCCTAACTCCTTGCTTCCATAGCTCCCCCATCAAAATGACTTCAGAAGTCTATGACATAAGTCATCAATATTCAGTGAATGACTCACTGGTTGAACTCTATTGTGTATCAGTGTTAATCAACAATAACAATAGTAGACAGCTAGGTAGTGCAGTAGACAGAGTATTGAACTTGGATTCGGGAAGCCCTTACAAGCGGCATTACCCTGGGCAAGTCACCTTAACTTCCCTCAGCCTCATTTTCCTCATCTCTAAAACAGGAATAATAATAATAGCATCTATCTCAGAGGTTTGTTGTGAGGATCAAATGAGATAATGTGTCAAGCACCTTGCAAACCTTAAAATGATATAATCACTAGTTATTTTTAAAAATATGTAATAATAATAATAATATACAAAATATTATTATTAGTATTACTCTAGTTCAAACTTTTTAGTATTTTCAGGTTAAAAGCATTTTCCATTACAACAACACTGTAAGGTAGATTTTTTAAATTAGCTAACATTTATATAGTACCTACTATGTGCCTGGTATTGTGGCTAAGCACTTTAGAATTATCTTGTTTTATCCTCATAACCACCCTGAGAGGTGGGTGTTATTATTATCATCCCCATTTTAAATATGTTACTACATATATGTAATTATTATTATCCCTATTTTACAGTTAAGGAAACTGAAGCACACCAAGGTTAAGTGACTTGCCCAGAATCATGTAGCTAGTATCTAAGACCAAATTGGGACTCAGGTCTTCCTAACTCCAGGTCCAGTGCTCTATCCATTGTACACCTAGCTGTGGCTGTACAAATATTATGATCTAGTAGTGTGGATATTATTTTCCCAATTTTATAGGCAAGAAAATTGAGGTCCAAACCAGTTAACTGATTTCTCCCTGGTCATACCCCTACTACGTGTCCATGTCAAAACTCAAGCTCATTCAACTGAACCATTTTCATCATCACTTCTCAGTCATTTTTTTCAGTCATGTTTGACTCTTTGTGACCCCATTTGGGGTTTTCTTGGCAATGATACTGGAGTGATTTACAGTTTCCTTCTCTAGCTCATTTTACAGATGAACAAATTAAGGTAAACAGAGTGAAGTGATTTGCCCAGGGTCACAAAGCCAGTAAGTGTCTGGGGTCAGATTTGAACTCAGGAAACTGAGTCCCCAGGTCCCTGCCTGCAAAATGATGGGGTTGAATGAGATGACCCAAAGGTTTCTTCCAACTCTGAATCTAGTATCCTATGATACAGTGTGATTTCAGAAGAAATTTGTCTACCTGATGGCTAAAACAGCAGAAAATTTCTATAAAATTTCTATAATTGCAGAAAAGACCTTTCATTCTTTAATTTGAAATATTTTTTCATTATAATTACATATTTTCACTACAATATATCTCAAATTAAAGAATGAAAGGTCTTTTCTGCTGTTATACAAAATTTTAGCCACCAGGTAGACAAATTTTTTGCAGAAGCAAGAGGGCCTCTGAAATCACTGTAGATCACGGGATCCCAGATTCATTGCTGGAAGAGGCCTCGGGGTCATCTCATCCAACCCCCTTTTTTACAGATGAGGGACTAGGGCTCACAAATGTTGAGTGACTTAGTAATCCTGCACAAGACCACTCACGAAGTGATAGAACCAAGATTTGAAATTCAAGTTTCTTACTCTAAACACACTGTCTTCTTAATGCTATCCTGAAGGTCAAATTGACTGATCCTGCAGGTGAATTGGGACTGCTACAGGAAGAGAAGGGATTACCTATCATATTAGATGGGCAGGGCCTTTCCTGCCAGAGCAGTCTTTCTTCCTCCTCTGTAGAGGATAAGTGGGAACTAATTCAGCTACAAGAGCCAAAAAGTCTCTTTCTCATAGTTTCTGGGGACAAAAGTATCTGTCTCTTCTTTCCCGGCTTCTTCCTGTGGCCTATCCTGCCCTGGTGGTCATCCACCAGGTCCCTTCTTCTAGATTTCTCTTCATTTCCTCCTATCATCACTTCCTTGTCTGAATACAGCTCTAGCCTTCACTCATCCTTTCACCAACATTGATACTATGATAGGAGAAATTACAGGATTATCTAGTTTTAGCCATAAAGAACCTCAGAAGTCATCTAAACTAACACCTTCATTTTACAAATGAGGATGTGAAGCCCAGAGATGGCAAGTGACTTCTCTGAAGGACACAGTCAGTAAGTGGCAAAACAGAGTTTCAGATTTCTGACTCCAAATCCTGCTCTTCCTTTCCTTTCCCTACTATTTCTTCTGCCCCAAGACTCCTATACCCACATTATATTTTCCAGCCCATTTGACATGAGTTAAGTTAGTATTTAATTATATTTTCATACCATAACCTCAATTATAAGATGGCCTAGGATATATCTGTACATTTTCTATGTTCTTTCTAATCTCTGTCAATAACAATACATTTATTACTGACGATAATATAACTATAGTAAAATCATAGTATTAGAGATAAAGACTGGACCTTTGATTTAACTGATATAAGGAACAGCTAGGTTAAGGAGACTATACAGGTTTGACCTTCTCTTCAACTTATAGCTATAAAGAATAACCTAGAGCACGGAGAGGTTGGGACTCTCCAGGATCAATCACATGAAAGGCAGGATATGAACCTGGGCCTTCCTGGCTTTGAGGATGGTTCTTTACACATTAAATCATGCTGCAAATTTATTATAATAACATTATAGAATGCCATAAAATACAATAATTCTATCATAATATTAGATTATTGATCATATTAATCATCAGTCATTATTATTAATAATATCTACGTTATTATCTCTGTCAATAATGATGGCTGGGCCATATAACCAAACCTCTCTGAATTTCACAGGATCATAGATTTAGAATGAGGAGGGAACATAGAGGTCAGATGTGTAAAATGAGAGAGTTAGACTAGAGGACCTCTGAGGTCCCATCCAGTTCTGACTTCCTATGACTGATCCCTTTAATGTTAACATACTTTTGAGGCCTGAGGAGCCAGCCATAGCCATGTATTTATGATTACCCACAAGGTGCAAAGTTTAAGGCCCTGTAATGGGAATGTAAATTTAAAGATCTTCCCTGCCCCTAGGCTAAAGTGCACCTGGAGCCTGGGGTGGGAGGCTTGTTTTTCAGTCAATGCTTTTTGATTGGGCAGTGAGTCAATAAGGTTGTTACATTCTCTGAGCCAGGAGAAAGCTATATAAGCCCTGATGTGTAGCTTTGTTTTGGGGCTCACTTTGAGAAGTGTTCTGTGATTTGATGAAACTCTGGCAAGCCATTGTTGAGAGTCCCCTGGCTTTGAAAAACCCAGATGTTGATTTGGTATGGATGTAAGGGTTGGACAGTTTGGAAATCTGTCTACTTGATCTGTTTCTGTCTTGATAATTCTGTCTGTATACTCTGAAGTTCGGGGTGCTGACCTTTTTGCCCTGAACTACGTAAACAATATATGTTTGACTGATTAAAGTAAGCTTGTTAACCCATTTTGAGTTGCTTTCCTTTAACAAAGCAGATCTAAGAACCTGTGTTGGCAGCAACCCTGGGGACACTGGGGTGCTTGCTGCTACAGGCCCATAGGATGCATAGAACAGACATTGAACCTGCCTTCAGAGAGCCTACAGTCTATCAGGAGAGACAAGACAAAGCAACCCAAAAATACATAAATGTATAAAAAGATTTGTTCAAATATACTAGCGGCAGTATGACCAACTTGATGTGTAGCTCTCAGTAACTGAAAGACTCTTTTCAAGCAAAGGCAAAACCCAACCTGTGAGGTAAAAAGGGAAAATTCCAAAAGGCAGGGGATGCTTACATATTCAGTCAATAGATACAGACCAAAGGACATTGTGGTTTTTCAACCATTCCCACAAACAGGATAGCAAAAACTTTATCTCTTAATAGGAAGAACTCCATAGAGAAAAAAAGACTCACATGTGTATGTGTATATAGAGAGATATAATATATCTGAAGTCAGGGGAAGAACAATTAGCAAATATATTTATTGTACTCTTTATTCTTCAGGCAGATGAGCTAACATATAAGAAACCAATCAACAAATAAGTTTAGTTAATACTTTATAACAGCTATAATCAAGTCAAAGAATATTACTTAATAAATAAATTAGTTGAAGTACTAGTCATAAATTTACTAATTGTTATTCAGTTGGTAAAAGCTTCATTTAGTCTTTTGCTTTATCATGATGCATCTACAGGAGGCCATCACCAGTCATCCTGACCCATGTCTTGCCACTAGATTCATACGACTCTGGAATAGAGTAAGGCTAATGACTTTGCACAGTCCTGCCTCACTTAAATCCAGTTCACTTGCAGGTAAAACCATCACCCTTCTGATGTCATTGGTCCTCTTCAAGAAGGAAGTATGAACAACAATGAATCTACAACTTGTTCGCCATGATTGCTACCTGACTTCTTCTCTCCTCTCCTCCCCTATATTGACAATTTAACCAGGTAAATAAAAGTCCATTTGTTGTTCAGTCATTCAGTCACATCTCTTCATGACACCATGGACCATACTGTCCATGGAGTTTTCTTGGCAAAGATACTGTAATGGTTTGCCATTTCCTTCTCCCATTTTAGTTATAATACAGTTGAAAAAACTTTGGATCTTGGAATCAATCAATCATAAAAAAATTTTTTGGTCTTTTTTTTGGCGGGGGAAGGCAGGGCAATTAGGGTTAAGTGACTTGCCCAAGGTCACACAGCTAGTTAAGTGTTAAGTGTCTGAGGCCAGATTTGAACTCAGGTCCTCCTGATTCCACAGCTGGTGCTCTCTTCACTGCACCACCTAGCTGCCCCTTCAATCACAAAATTTTAAACTTGGAAGGGACTTTGGCAGATACCTAGTCAACTAAAGCCCACACATATGAAATAATCCCCCTTTATAATTTACTGTACAAATGGTTAGCTGTTTTTTACTTGAAGAGAGTCAACTCATTACCTCCCATTTTACATTGGGACAGTTCTAGTTCTTCCTGACCTCAAGCCTAAATTTGCCTGTTATGCTAGTTCCACAGGCTGTTTCTGCTTTATAGATTCAAACAGACCAAGTTGAACCTGACAACCCTTTAAATACTTGGAGACAACTATTGGTTTCCATCTGGCACCTTCTCTTCTCCAGGCTATGTATCCTTAGTTCCTTTACCTGATCCTCACATGGAATGAGCTCAAGACCCTTCCATCCTAGTTGCCCTTCTTTAAATGTTCTTCAGTTTATTACCCTCCTTAATTCATCACACAAATACCCAACAAGTAGATTCCCCAACCAACCAATCCTTCCACGGAATCAGTCCATAGAGACAGAGGACATGGTTTCAAATCCTTCTGCGCCACTTACTACTTACTACCTGTGTGACTTTGGGCAAAGTACTTGAGTTCTGTGGGGCTCAGTTTCCTTATCTAAAATAAGTGGGTTAGAGCAGATAGCCTTCTAGCTCTAATTCTGTGATCCTTTGACCTATGGGACCACCTCTCTTCCAATGTCCCTGACATCTGCTCAAACTCCACACTTGAATATTTCTACGGCTCCATGATCTTACTCTTGAAGACACTCCCTCTACTGGTACAAATCACCATTCATCCATACCTTCTCATCCTTTTCAATGTCTTTCTGTAAGGTTTCTGTTGAGGATCTACTCAACATTCAAGAGACCCTTCCTCTATCTTAGTTCATGTAAATAGATCCACAGTATAAGAACATGATGGCCATGGTTAATATAGAAATAGATTTTGCATGTATTTTACATGTCTAACTGATATGTTCCTTTGCCTTCTAAATGGGTGGAGGAGAGGCTAGAGTAAGGGAGAGAATCTGGGCTCAAAATTTTAAAATGCTATAAGTAAACAAACAAACAAATAATAGAACATGCAGGGTGGCTAGGTGGCACAGTGAATAGAGCACCAGCCCTGGAGTCAGGAGGACCTGAGTTCAAATCCGGCCTCAGACACTTAACACTTACTAGCCAAGTGACCTTGGTCAAGTCACTTAACCCAAATTGCCCTGCCCTCTCCGCTCCACAAAGCAAAAAAAAAAAAAAAAGAAGAAGAAGAAGAACATGATGTGGAAAGAATGATAAGCATGGAATAAGGTGCCAATAACTAGCTATGTGACCTTCAGCAACTCATTTAACCTCCCTTGGTCTCAACTTCCTCATTTGTGAAATGGGTATTAGATGAGATAATATCTAAAGTTTTATGCAGGTACAAATTCTGTGACTTTATGAACTTCTGTGGGAAGTTTCCTCAATCTGGTGTCATTCTAGAGACTTGTTGTTTTTGTTTACTCATTCAGATTCATGTCTGACTCTTCATGAACCCATTTGGGGTGTTCTTGGAAAAGATACTGGAGTGGTTTGCCATTTCCTTCTCCAGCACATTTTGCAAATGAAGAAAATGAGGTAATCAGAATTAAGTGACTTGCCCAGGGTCACACAGCTACTAACTGTCTGAGGTTGGATTTTAATTTGGGTCCTTCTGTCTCCAGACCTGGTGCTCTATCCACTGCACAACCTAGCTACCCTTCTAGTGGGATTAGGAATTCTTTAAGGCCATGGTATATAGAATATGATCCTATGTCAGGGGGGAGCAGATATGAGAAACAATCTGGGACCTGACCCATTAAAAATCCCTTGGCTTCAGAGCCATGAAAAAACTGTTAACATTCTTTTCTGAGCTGAAGTCTTGCTCTGCAGACCAAGGCTCACCACCTTCTGTAGGAGTTTTCCCTCAACCTCCAGTAGCTAGTGCCTTCTCCTCAAAGATTATTTTTCACCTACTCTTAATGTATCTTTTATGTACATGCTCCCTCTTTCATTAGAATATCAGTTCTTTGTGAGCAGAGTTTTTTTTTTTAATTTTTCCTTTTGTATCCTGTACCGGCAAGCACACTGGCATACCCAAGATGGCTGTTAGCACAGATTCTTAGATCTGCTTTACTAGGAAAGATACCTGTTTAAGGGGTCAACAATCTTTTTTAAAATTACATTCACTAGTTCAGGGGAAAAGTTAGTACCCTGAACTTCAGAAAAAATACAAAGAAAATACAGAGAAAATACAAGCAGAGAAATAAAGACAAACAGACTTGGCTTCTAACTGTCTGAGAAATTGTACAGATCAACAGACAGATCCAAAACTGACTAAGGCAATACATACATAGTTACCAGAAAGAAAAGCACCAACATCTGGGCTTTTCAAAGTGGGATGGGGGTGGGGATAGGGGTGGGGGTGGGGGGGTTTGGGCTCCTTAATGGCTACCCAGAGTCTCATCTGGCCAAATCACAAGAACACTCTTCCAATGAGTGAGCCCCAAAGCAAAATGCTAACTTCAGAGTATATATACCTTTTTTTAGAGTCAGAGGGTATCACAACCCTTATGACTCAGTGCCTAATTAGAAATTAACAAAAGGTATGAAAACCTTCCTACAAGCAAGTCTCCCCTAAGCAAGCTTCCCTTAATGGGCTCCATATGAGGCCAATGAATGGGTGGGGAAGATCTTATATCTCATTAACATTATACATCCCCACTACTCAGTATGGTGTTTGGTGTATTAAAATATGGCTTCCATTAGAATGGGAGATCCCTTAAAGGCAGGAACTATATCTTTACATTAATTTGTAGCCCCAGAGTCTAGCACATAGTATGCCTTTAGTAAACATTTGTGGCCTGTGTGACTGATATATAACATATTCTCAATAAATGTTTATTAATTAATTGGACTGGGCTGGTAACAATAAGGTATAAGCAGAGAGACCATACTAATTTCTAGATAGAAGGAAAACCAAATCTATTCTGTGCTTTGGTTTCTTTGCCCAGGGTTCATGTTTCCCAAGTATAGACATACTCCTGCCCTTCACCAATGGAAATAGTCAGCCCACAATTTCTCACCTCTCCATTAAACCTTCATGGCCCACTGTACATGACCAGTTCTTGGTAAATTTATGAAGTCAATAAAATTTGTCTGGAAATTCCCCCTTCTTGGGAGGGAAGGGAGAGTGGGAGGGAATTTGGAGCTCAAAATTATAGAAAACATAAAGGTTAAAATTGTTTTTACATGTAGTTGGGAAAAAATAAAGTATTAAATTAAAAAAAAAAATAAATTCCCCCACCTTCCTTCAGCACACATACTTCCTTTCCCTAAGCATTAAGTCTACTCAGCTTCATATTCTCCCTTCTCTCCCCACACCTAAACTGCTTTAAGAAGTTTTCTGATAAACTCATTCTAAATGGTAGGTGTATCTGTAACCTCTTTTGGGCTTCATCTTTTCTTAACTTCGCTATTTCTGTCAAGGGTACCATAATCCTTCCAGTAACCCAGATCACCAACCCTTTTTCACCTACACTCACCCACACCCCCATATCCAATCAGTTGTCAAGTCCTGTCAATTCAACTTCCACAACATCTTTTCCATTAATTCATTTATTTCTACTTACATGACCATCAACCTCGTTCATACCCTGGTGACCTCTTGCCTGTAAAATTGCAAGAGCCCCCAGATTGGTCTCCCTGCCCTCAGCCTCCCCATGCTGCTATCTATTTTCTACATCCCTATTAAATTAATATCCCTAAAGCCCAGGTCTGACTCACCTACTCAAGCTTTAGTGGTTCTCTACCGTCTCTAGAATAAAATATAAATGCCTCTATTTGCTATTTAAAGTCTTTCATAGTCTGATACCAGCCCATGTTTATGAACAAGTTGCACATTTCTCTCCCCCGTGAACTCTATGTTCCAGCCAAATTGGTCTGCTTGTTGTTCACAACATTCCCTCACTAAGGCTTTGCCCAAGTCATCCATCATGCCAGGAATGCCTCCTGCCTCACCTTCATCTCACAAAATCTCTAGATTCCTTTAAAGAACAGGTCATTACTCCCACATGTCAGGTATGGTATAGTGAGAAATCCTTTGGTGGATGGTGTAGATTAGATGGCTGCTGAGATCCCTTCCAATGACCAAATCCCATGCATTTGTTCTTACCTAGTTTTTTAACCCTGGGACATTTTGCATGCTGCTTCTTAGGCATGACTCCAGATTTATGGAGAAAATGCTGATGTAAAATTCCGTGCCTAAGTGAGGGGAAGAGTTGGTGTGAGAGCTTTGGAAGAAAGAAAAATGAGAGATGTGGTGATGAGGATGAAGAGTTAAGATGTGGTAACGTATGTGTATTATGTGTGTATGTGTGTATGTGTGCATGTGTGTGTATGTGTATGTATTGCATATACAGAAGCCAAAGGTTGCACTTACCTGATACCAAGAGGTCACAGGTCAGATCTCAGTTAGGCCAAGCTTCACTGGAACTGGGAAAAGAAAGAAGAAAGATGTATCAAGGAAAGAGAAGGGGTTATAAATTATATATCAAAGGACATTAGAGTTGAAAAGAACCTGGGGGGTCATCTAGGTCAATGGTGTCAAATAAATAGAAAATAAGCCATACAAAGATCTCTGTGGGCCCCATATTGACTTGGAAAACCATACATTAACAGTCTCTAAGTTCTATTGTATTTTTATTTATTTTGTTTAATATTTTTGAATTACATTTTGCATCATCCACACTTGGGAATAGAATACAGGCCTCATGGTAGTTCATAGGCCATATGTTTCATACCTTTAATCTAGTCCATCTTCCTTGTTTTATGGATGAGGAAACTGAATCCCAGAAAAGAGAAAAGACTTGTTCAGGTCATAGTTAGTTAATGGCAGAAATGGGACTCAAATTCATTTATACTGACTCCCAGTTTCAGGATCTCTCCACAATGGTAGATTTCCTCTTTAAACCCTACTCTGAGCACCTCTGAGATTAAGAGTGCAGTTCATCGGTAAACTGGTAGCATGTGGAGCTGGTCCCAGCCTTCATGCCAAGTGGTTTCTTGATGGTAAATGGATTTGGAATCCAAGCAGAAGTGGTAGGGACAGGTTAATGAATTAACTGGGACTGCATCTTATTCAATTGTTACATCCCCAGCACTCAGCATAGGTCTTGGCACATGACAGGTACTCAATAAATGTCAAAATGATTTATCATATGCAATTTACATGCATGATCTGCTGGCATGATCTCCAATGTGGTATAGTGGAAAGAATGCTAGGGATAGGGTTTGACAAAGGCCTACTTCTGAACCGGACCTCCGACACAAACTCTGATCATGAACCTTTCTGAGCGTAGAGGAGATAGGATGGCACAGTGAAAACATTACAGATCTCAAAGTTACAGGACCTGAGTTCGAATCCTGGCCCTGTATGAACTTGGGCCAAGTCATTTCATCTCTCTAGGCCTTAATTCCTTTATGTGGAAAATGAGAGGGGTTGGACTATATGCCTTTTCAGGTCCATCCCAACTCTTCCTCTTTGATCTTCCGTTTTTTCACCTACAAAATAGGGATATTATCACCTTTAGGAACCACTTCATTAGAGTCATTGTGAGTGTCATGTAAGAGTATATAATTAAAGTGCACCACAAACTTGGAAACACTATAAAAATGGCAGCTGATCTACACAGTCAGCTTTCATCCTGCTCTCCCTCCCTAGACCTTCAGTTCTTCCTCCTTAATCGTCTACTGTGCATTTTAAACCCAGTGTCCCAAAAGCATCTCATACTGGGCATGTCCAAGACTGAACTCCTTATCTTTCCTCCTAAGCTCCCTCCCTCCTCCAAACTTCCCTATTTCTGTCACAGACGCTACCATCCTTCTAGCATCCCCAGTTTGTAATCTTAGTCCTCATTCTCCCTCACCCCACATATCCAAGCCATTGCTGAATCTAGCCTTGTTTATCTCCTTAACTTCCATCCCATCTGACCCCTTCTCTCTATATAAAACCCATCACCTTTAGGTGTAGCTCTCTTCACCTGTCCTCTGGATTATCACAACATAATCAGTTCCCCTGAATCAAAGGTCTCATCGCTCTACCAGTCTACATACTACTGACAAAGTAATTTTCCATAAGTGCAGATGGGCAGATAATAATATTAGTATTATTAAGCACTTACTATGTGCCAAGCACCATGTTAAGAGCTCAGGGTACAAATTTTAAAATGAAGACAGTCACTTCCCTCAAGGAGCTTATATTTCAGTGCTTAACATAGTGCCTGGCACATACTAAGTCCTTTATAAATTTTCATTGGTTGATTGATTCTAGTAAGTAGAGACAATACATATGGGAAGTGGTGCCCAGGGTGGCTTATTTTAATTTGGAAAATCACCTGGATGGTAAATGGATTGACACACCCTTTCCAGTAAGAATGATACATTGAGTTGATACCATTCCAGACCTGGAAAGGAGAGGGGGAATGAAGTACCTGGAAAAGGCAGTTGATAAGAAAATAGCTATATTCCAATGAACGTGGACAGCACTGTCCAAGGAAGGGAATCAGGTCCTGCTAAACAAGAATCTGAACCATACTTACTGAGAATAGCAGAAGAGAAGCGGCAGATGAGTAAGAGGAGTTAGTATTGCTTTTACAGTACCATTAGCAATGATTCCCTCTCCTCTAAAATGGAGGGGTCCATTGTCTGTGAGCTAAGGAAATCCAATGCAGCTTCAGTTCTCCTTCAGAGTATGTTTCTAGCCCTAACAACACGTCAAAAGACTTTTTGCCTTGATGTTTTATTTCTTAGGTTTTCACCTCTAGAATAAGAAGCATTATATTCTACTGATATCATTCTCTGGTGCCCTGTTGTAGTATGGAAATGACCATTTACCAGAAACCGGTAAATGTTTAACAATTCAGCTATTGAGAGCAGGGGAAGGGGGGGGGGGGGGGGGTGTATATTCAAGACACACTTTTAAGTTTAATCAGCTTTATTAGCATTTTCTCCATCATAAGTTCAGGGGAAACTTACTGTAGTCAGTTGGTTTGGCCTTAACAGGTCATAAAACCTGTCTACTAAGGTGTGGAAGGGTTGGGAAGGATCTTCGAAGACAGAACACCTACATTAATAATAATAGTGAAAGACTAGATCTCTTGATACACTGTAGAAACATGTATCTTGTGTATGCGTGAGGTCCTGAAGACCACTAAGTAGTCCCTGATAATCAAGGACCCCCCACTCTTATAACCATGGAGGGAGGATTTATGACACTCAGCTCTGAATACAGAGACTAGAGACTGATTCCCAAGCACATGATGTGCATCTAGGGCATGTACAAGCCCATTTGGTGGGGTGGTGTTTTTTCCTTCCTCAAGCTGGGAGGACTGTACATACAGCTACAACTAGAAGTTTCAGGTTAGACACTGAATGTTCCTAAATAGCTTTTTCACCTGGTGATGTCTTTGACTTACTTGGTCATTCATTCTAGAAGGGCTAAGGGAAGGGGGAAGACGTGGATGGTATTCCCGTCATTTCTTAGAGCCCTCGAGTGATGGAGCTGTCAGAGACCTTCAATGGGTCTCCAAAGTGGGGGCCATGCCACACAAGACAATCAGCATAAGACAATTGGCAGGGGCACATAAAGAACATAAAGACCCAGGTCTTCCCTACTCTGGCATATCTGGTTGATTGCTGTGGCAACAGGATGGATACAGGTTTCTCTCTGTTTACCTCTTTCCAAAAGCTGGGCTATGGCAGAGGTAACCAGGGAAAAGGCAGGCTGAATGAGGACCCTGGTGGACAAGATGGAAAGAGCCTGAGGGAGGGGCTTGGAAAGGTGGGGTCAGACTGAGCTGGGACCTAGAAGGCAGGGACAGACAGGAGTTGACTCAAAGACCTGAGTGGGGAAGGTGTCTGGGACTCAAGGGCCTATATATAGCTTTGAAAAACCTAGGGAAGTAGCTGCCAGACCAGGACTCTGACCAAGGGTCAGGAGTCCTATATGGCAGCAACTATAAGATATTAGGGAGAAAGAAGTGGAAAGGGCAGCACAGAAGACAAAGTAAAGCTTGGGGTCCATCAAAAATAATAACTAATTGGGGCGGCTAGGTGGTGCAGTGGATAGAGCACCGGCTCTGGAGTCAGGAGGACCTGAGTTCAAATACGCCTCAGACACGTAACACTTTACTAGCCATGTGACCTTGGGCAAGTCACTTAACCCCAACTGCCCAGCCTTTACCCCTCCAAAAAGCAAAACAATACTACTACTAATAATAATAATAACTAATTATAATAGCTAAAATTTCTATAGTGTTTACTATGTGCCAGGCTTTATCCGAAGCATTTTACATTTACTATTGTATCTGATCCTTACAACAACCCTAGAAGGCAGATACTATTATTATCCATATCTTAGAGATGAGGAAACTGAGGAAGACAGAGGTTGACTGACTTGCTCAGAGTCATACAACTAGGAAATATCTAAGACTCTAGGGCCAGTACTCTCTGTTCCCTGTGCCACTGCCTTTTGGTTACTCTCTTCCTTCCCGCCTCCTCCAAGCCTAGGATAATGCCAGTGGTGGGAGAGGGGGTTGATGTTGGGTATGAGGAAGAAGGGGCACAGATGAAGGTTGAACAAGGGGTCAGGGCAGCTGAGACGCATCAAGATACTGAACTCAGGGACTGGTAAGAGGTAAGAAAATCAACAAGCACTTATTAAACACCTACTATATGCCAGACACTGTGCTAGGCTTAGAGACTCCAAAGACAAAAGTGAATTTACAATCTCTATGCAATACACATACAAGGTCCTTATTTGGGGGAGTCACTAGCAGCTGGAGGGTCAGGAAAGGTTTTATGTAGGAAGTGGTATTGGACCTCAGCCTTGAAGGGAGCTAGGGGGTAAAACATGGGGGTACAAAAAAAAAGTTTGGAAACCGTTGCCTAAGGGAGTTCTTCATAGAGTACTGGATTTGGAGTAAAATGACCTGGGTACAAATAACATTATAATCACTTACTATCTGTGTGACTCTGGGCAAGTCACTAAACTTCTTTGTACCTCAGTTTCCTCATCTGAAATAAAGGAATTGAACCTGATGAATAGATTTTAAAATTCTCCTCCAGCTCTAAATCTATAATTCTGTCTCAGCCCCCATTCTATAGATGAGAAAACTGAGGCCCAGAGAGGAAATTACTGATCAAAAGTCACCCAATGGATTCATGGAAACAATGGCATGTGGATCAAAGTTTCCTAAACCCCTGGATCATAGTTCTTTCCAATATAGGAGGGATCCTCACAGGACCTCACCAGGTATGGTTCTAACTCTGAGTGTGGGAAGATTTATGGGAGAAAATGAGAAAACAGAGTAGTTGGTTATTATGTCTCTGGGTTTGGATTACAAATATTGTACCCTGGGACGGGCTCTCCAATGGTCACTCCAAAGAACATGGTGGCTGTAGCGCAGGGGAAAGCCCACACACGGATTGTGGAAGGGGGAAGGAAGGGCACTTTGTGCTCAGAATGTAGAAAACACCACCAGGCAGTGGGAAAAATAACACCATGCCTTTATGGAACCTATAAAACACCTCTGCATACATTATCTCATTTAACTGTCATAAGGCAGAGGAGACAGGGCAAGTATGATTATTCTCATGTACAGATGAGAAACCTGAGGCTTAGTGAGGTTAGGCAAAGGTCTGCTACAGTAGACCAACACTGGAGAGCAGGGTTCAAATTTTGATTCTGCAACTTACTATCCATGTGACCTTGGCAAATTACTTAACCTCCTTGGGCCTCAATTTCCTCATCTGAAAAGTAAAGGGCCTGGACTCTATGGCGTCTAAGCTCCCCTCTAACTTACCGGCCCAAGCCTGTTTGACTAGTAAGAGGCAGGACCAGGACTGGGAAGAAGGTCTTTTGACTTCAAGTCTTTTGCTAAATTCACAGAATCATAAATCTAGAGTAAAAAGGGACCCCAAAGGCCATCCAATCCAGCCCCTTATTTTGCAGATTAGTAACTGGTGCCAGGGCATATTATTTGACTTCTTGTTATTCATTTTTTTTAGTTGTATCTTGCTCTTTGTGACCCCATTTGGGGTTTTTTTGGCAGAGGTACTAGAGTGGTTTGCCATTTCCTTCTCCAGCTCATTTGACAGATGGGGAAACTGAGGGTTAAGTGACTTGCCCAGGGTTACACAGCTAGCAAGTGTCTGAGGCCAGTTTGAACTGAGGAAGATGAGTCTACCTGACTCCAGACTCGGCACTCTAACCACCGTGCCACCTAGCTACCTCATTATCTGACTTACCCCAGATACAGAGTGAGGGTGAGGATTTGAATGCCAGTCCTCTGATTCCAGAACCAGTGTTCTTTTTCACTGCATCATGATGCCTCATACTTTCAACAGACCTCACCTTTAGACCAAATTATGTATAAACCGAGGTCAGGAAGAACCTCAAAGATAAAGGGTAAAGGAAGGGACTGCAATGACGGAACACAGAAAAGTACCCCAAGAATGGAACATGAGGGGGCTCTGTAAACCATGGGCAGGCAGGATACAATGACAAGCTGCGTGGGAACAGAGACAATTATCTAAGCTGCCCTGCCTGCATCACACAGCATCAAGAAAGCAAGAGCAAGTAGAGAATACAAGGCTCTGAGAACCACCTACCCAGACGCCCCCACACAAATATTGCCAAATTCAAAAGGTAACTGACGCAGTAACCAATCCTGTTCCCAGGAAAAGGAGCCTCTATTTCCAGAACATACATAATGCTGTCCACCTCTGAAAGCAACCTTTCACTGGCTGGAGAGTGACCAGGGAACTGTTTGTATTGTTAGGACACCTGTGCTGTGTCAGGAGGAGGGGTGATCCCACTTTCCTTATTGGTTGCTAAGCACACAGTCGCTAAGCAACAAAATTAGATGGAGGGCAAGGCTGAAATTTCAGGCTCTGTGTGTGTGCTGGGGGGGGGAGGAGTAATGAGGTTAAAATTAGGACCTGCTGATGTTGATTTGGCTGGGGAATCAAAGCAGGTGGGGTCTTAGGAGGACCCAGTCCAGACCTTGTGGGAGATGGTGGGATGCTATAGAAGATCTGAATTGTGGAAGTTACCAGGAAGGACATATTTTAATTACCCCAATAGCCAGAGTCAGGTCCAGACCTCCCTCTACTTCGAGCTGCTGCCTTCCACATCTGCCAGTTTCCCAAGCCCATGGAGAAGAACTGGCCTTACAAAAGATGTATCTGCCCAGAAGCCCAGTCATGGAATGTTAGTGCTGGAGGTACCATTAGTGGGCTTCCCTTCTTCACTTCTCACTTTATCCAGAGACACTACTAAGGGGAGTTTCTCAAACATTGCTTCAAGATACTCTTAAAGGTTTAAATCCACATCATTCAGTTAAATTTTTTTAATGGAAAAGATAACACTTCACCATCTCTTGTACTCACTAGCATATAGTAAGTGCTTAATAAATGCCTGCTGACTGAATGACTAAACAAGACACCTGTACATCCATTAGCTCACTTAGCTATCACAAGATGGCAATAGATGGGGTAAGTATGACTATTCCCTTGTTATAAATTAGCAAACTGAGGCTAGGAAATTTAAGTAACACACTAGCAGCAACCCATACAGAATCCCCTGGTGAGAGGGCTAACTTTTTTTTTTTTAAAGCAATCGGGGTTAAGTAACTTGCTCAAGGTTACATGGCCAGTTATTTCTGGGGGTGGTGCTAAGTATCTGAGCCCAGATTTTATCCCCAGGTCATTCTGACACTGGAGCTTGTGCTCTTACTCGCTGAGCCACCTGGCCGCCCCAAGAGGGCTAACTCTTAAGGTAAAATTACTCAGTTTCTTACTTTTTTTTTAACCTAAGTCTCACTACCTTGCCCAGTCTGAAAATGGAGGAGCTACTTATGAGCCCAGTCCCACTCTGGCTCAGAAGTATTGACCTGCTGTATTTCCAACCTTAGACAACCTGTTTCACTGCCCACCACATCCTCTTACTTCACCCTGGACCTAATTGGGCCACCTGACCAACTTAGCCCACTGCAGCTCAGAACTCCAGAGCTCAAGAGATCTACCAGCCTCAGCTCTCCTCAATAGCTAACTGGGATTACAGGCATTACTATCATTCTCAGTTCAATTCCTAGTTTTTCAGTCTCATGTGCAGCCATTGGTTCAAAAGAGTTTACCATCCTATTCTCGCCTTCCTTCCTTAAAAGAGATATGGGAGGGGCAGCTAGGTGGTGTAGTGAATAGAGCACCAGCCCTGGAGTCAGGAGGACCTGAGTTCAAATCCAGCCTCAGACAATTAACACTTACTAGCAGTGTGACCTTGGACAAGTCACTTAACCCCAACTGCCCTCCAAAAAGCAAAAATTAAATGAGAGAGATGGGAAAATATTCATAGACATTACCTATTGTGGCAATTTGGGGACAGGTAGAAGGGTTTTCAACCCAACTTCTAGTTTTTATTACTTACTAAATATTGTATTCAATTCTGGGCATTAAATTTTAAAAGAGATAGTGGCGGACTAAAGACCATACAGAGGAGAACCACTCATTTGTTTAAAGGAATTTGAAAAGCACATCATATGAGACATAACTAAAGGAAATCAGAATTTTTAGACTAGAAGACTCAAGGGACCATGTTAGTTACTTTCAAGCGTGTTATAGTTTGTCATGTGGAAGAGGGAGCCTTTTTTGTACTGTTCTGGTGTTCAAAATTAGGACAAATGGATGGAAACTATATGGAAGTGGATTATATCTTGATATAAAAGAAAGAAATATCTAGAAGACCTCACCACCCACAGGGAATTGTTTTTCAGCTTGGACTCTGTTCTAGGTCTCCTCCATTGTAGTGGCCAACATCTTTGGCAAACAGACATCTCCCTGTTTCATGACTCACCTGATGTTTACAAGGAGTCACTAATCCTATCTTCTAATGTCTTTTAAGGTATCTTGGATGATTTTGAAGGATGGATTGGAGCCTCCTTGTTGAGATGGTGAGATGGTGATCTGAGATGGTGTTTTGCTCTATCCAATCAAATGCTTAAGTTTTGATGGGACAATAAGTTGATGACAAACTTAGAGGAGATAGACAAAAACAGCGTAGGATGGGCAGGCACATATGAGCTGCAATCTGCACCATTGGGAAGAATAAACATTCAAATCAGTGAGACAACAGATCCATTGGAGTATCTTGCCAAGTATCTGATCTGTATCATATCAAAAAGTAGTCATTTCATCTTTCTTTGGAGCCCTTTAGTTAGCAGGAATCCATGATGGCCCAAAGAAGAACATTCTACTTTGGGAGAGTTCTATTTCTTGGGATTTTGTTGGGATTTTCCCCTTAAGTCAAAATCCGCCTTTCTACAACTTCCACCTATTGGTTCTAATTCCCGAAGGTAGGGTAGTACAATGGAAAATGGGCTTCATCTGTAGTCAGAAGACCTGGGTTCAAATCCTGAATCTGACAGTTACTTCTTTTGTGATCTCGGGCAAGTCTATTAATTTCTCTGGATTGTAGTTCCTCATTTATGAATTAGATCATCTTTAAGATTCCTTCCAGCTCTAAACCTATGTTCCTCTGTCCTCTGGGTCCAAGCGGAACAAGGTTAGGGCTCAAACCTAAGCCCATTCTGCTGCCCTGGTTCTGTTCTTAGGAAGATGAAAAAGAATGGAGTACTAAATAATTAATGACAGCCCCAGAGAGCAGATAGTGAAACAGACTCCTCATGATAGAAAGACGGGGGACTACTAAGGCAAATGGTGTATATGCTGTCAGAAGTAATTGCTATTTATTTTCTTTCTTACAAGGGGAAGTTGAACCTAGAGAAGTGAGAGGTTTTTTTTTCCTCTTCCAGGAGTGACTGCTATAGAGACAAAAGATATAAATAAAATACATTTTAATAAAGTAAACTTTTTAAAGAAAAGTTTTCTTCTCTATGGAAGTCATCAAGGTCTCTCCTCAGCCTTGTTATCTGTGGGTTAAATAATGCTAGTGTTCTTAATTTTCCCCAAAGGTCGAATGTAACTGGGCTAGAATGTCCTCCTTGATCTATATGGAACTTCTTCTAAGCAGAAAAGGGATAGGATACTTCCACTTAATGCTAGAGGTAAGCAGGAAAATTATATGCAGGATCATATTTTTTTTCATAGAGTGCTGGACTTGGAGTCAAGAAGATTAGTTCAAATCTGATCTCAGACACTTACTAAGGTATAACCCTGAGTCAGTCACTTAACCACTGTCTGTCTCAGTTTCCTCACCTGTAAAACGGGAATAATAATAGCACCTGTCTTCTGGGATCGTTGTGATGATCAAACGAGATAATATTTGTAAAGCAATTAGCACAGTACCTAGAACATAGAAGGCTCTTAATAAATGCTTGTTCCCTTCCCCTCTTCTTTTAGGTGAAACAGAGGCAGAGAAACAGTGTGATTTAGTCCCCCAGTGGAAATGCCAAAGAAGAATATGGGGACAATCTATGGGGACAGGTCACTGACCATGAAGTCAGAAAATTATGAAATGTGAGAGTTAGTAGAGACTTCAGAAGTAATTTTAGAAAAAGCGGAGAGGAGCAGCTAGGTGGCACAGTGAATAGAGCACTGGCCCTGGAGTCAGAAGGACGTGAATTCAAATCCAGCCTCAGACACTTAACAAAAATTTTTTTTAAATCCCTGTGACTTTGGGCAAGTCACTCAACCCCAATTGCCCTCCAAAAAGCAAAAAGAAAAAAGAAAAATCAGGGAAATGGGTGTTACAGCCAATAGAATATCCCAGGAATCTTTCTCTTCAGTTTAGTCTCTTTTCCATTAGCTCCTGATGCTCAGAAAAGAGAATGACAGAAAAGTGGGACTTGAAAGGAATAACAATCTGGTTATTATTAGTTAACAAAAAATGAAAAAAGAAAAATAAAGAGATAAAAAGATAAGACCAAAAAAGGGAGTGTGGGGAGAAGATGCTATTGAGACTAAATCCCTGGAAAAAGAAAAATGAGTTATTTGTCTCTCAAGACATGTTCTAAGGTATCAGTGATACCTAGGACAACAGTCTCCAAACAGGTAGCTCCAGACCCTCTGGGACAAGACCCCAGTAAATGTATGATCAGTTAATCCAAGGGTCAGAAGATAGGTCACATCCCACCCTCCCCTCACTTGATAGCCGGACAATTATAAGACATCTCCAATACAATTACATCTACTCTTCATCCTACTCACCCAACATTCCCCCACTTCCCACCACTGTGTAAGTCCCAGCTACCCAGCCTCAGAGCCAGGCTTTAGCTTCTCAGGACAGCTATAGCCTGCCTGCCACCTGGACACCCCCAATAGCAGCTATGCTCATACCATTGGGAAATATCCTCCACCAATAACCTACCTTCTGTCCCGCCCCCTCTTTCCCCCCCACCCTGAAACACACACACATTGCTATAGCATACTGTCCTTCCACAGGCAAGCTCTGTGCTCTGGAGTCAGGGAATAAGATCCCTACCCCCTCTTTTCATTGGGAGTGGCACAAAGTGAATCCTAAAGGATAAACAGACATGGATGGACAACAATTTCAATGCAGGGCTTATTACTTCATCTTTCCCCTCAAATCTACCCACCTTCCAAACTTTCCCACTGTTATCAAGGGCACTATTCTCCTTCCAGTCCTCCAATGGTGTCCTCCATCCCTCACTCTTACTCATTCAACCCATCCAAAGTCTTGTCTTGTCTTGTCCTTTCTGTGCCCACAGAATCTAGCATCCAGCCCCTTCTCTTCATTCACATAGCCAGCCCCCTGGTCAAGGCCCTCATCACCTCTCATAGGCAGTGGTTTCCTAATTGTTTCCTCTGCTTTGAATCTTTCTTCAGTCTGAAGAATTCTTCACTCAGCTACTAACGTGATTCTCCTGAAGTTCAGCTCTGATGATGTTACCCTTCCCCTCCAACTCCATTAACTCCACTGGCTGTCTATTGACCTAGGTCCCTTCCTTGCTATTCTTCATATCCATATGCCACCCCCAAATAAACATGAATAGGAAATTAAGATACAGTACTACCAATTAAGCCAAACCACATAAAGAAAGAGGAATGAATTTATATTTAAAACTTTCTGTTGAATAGAAATTAGAAACGGTTTACTTTTGCTTGTTGCTTATGAAGCATATTTCTACACAGAGAGAAATATAATTCCTACTTAAAAGATGTTACGTATACTTACTATTATTAAGATATATGCATATCTTTAAACAAAAAGTATCTAAAAGAAATTCAACTGTGTGTCTAGCTACATTGATTAAATTAAGTAAATAGTTATTTACAAAGAATTTAGTATTTATATGTTCACCCAGGATAAAATAGGGGCTTTAAGGGGCGGCCAGGTGGCTCATCGAGTAAGAGCACAGGCTCCAGAATGACCTGGGGATCAAATCTGGGCTCAGATACTTAGCACCACCCCCAGAAATAACTGGCCATGTAACCTTGAGCAAGTTACTTAACCCCGATTGCTTTAAAAAAAAATAGGGGCTTTAAAAAATAATGAATAAAATAATAATTTCAAAAATAATGAAAATAATTACATAGTTCTCACTAAATGTTATCATTTTTGTTATTGTTGTTCATTCATTTCAGTCATGTCTGACTCTTTGTGACCCCAATGGTAAAATAGTTTGCCATTTCTTTCTTCCTGCTCATTCTGCAAATAAGGAACTAAGGCAAACATGGTTAAGTGACTTGGCCAGGATCACACAGCTAGTAAATGTCTGAGGCTGGATTTGAATTCAGGCCTTCCTGAATCGAGGCCTGGCAATCTATTCACTGCACCACCTAGCTCCCCAATACTATTTTAGTAAGAACAAAAATATTTTTTCTTGTTAATAAATTAAATGTTGAGTTTATTTCATCTTTATCTCATTCCTTTTTAATTTCTATATTTGCATACATTACCTAATGTTTATAATATGTCAGTATAGTAGTACTAAATACATAGCATACATTTTATATATGTATGTATGTGTGTGTGTATGGTGCATGCTCAATAATTTTTTTCACTGATAAGAGTATAAAATCAAAAAAGTTTGGAGATCATTGACTGAATCATGAAGGGAGGAAGAAAAACTACAGAGTGGTACTTCCAAAAGATGCATCTGGGGTCTTCTAAGGGTCTCTAGAATTCCTTATGTTAGTAGGGGAAGTGATGGCAAGTAGGAGACAACTTAGTATGATGGAATGAACCCTTGCCCAGAATTTTGGAGACCTAGGTTTGAGTTCTTGCCCTGACACTTCAAATTCAACAAATATTTATTAAGGGCCTGGTATGTACAAGATGGAGGCTGCTGGGTGGTACAGAGGATAGAGCACCAGACCTGAAGTCAGAAGGACACAAGTTCAAATCCAGCCTCAGACACTTACTAGCTGTGTGACTCTGGGCAAGTCACTTAACCCAGTTTGCCACAGTTTCCTCTTCTGTCAAATGAACTGGAGAAAGAAATGGCAAACTACTCTGGTATCTTTGCCAAGAAAACCCCAAATAGGGTCCCAAAGAGTTGGACATGACTGAAATGACCGAACAACAATGTGCATGATGACTATGGGCAGTTCACTTAGCCTCTCGGCCTCAGTTTTCTCATCTGTAAAATAGGGACAATGCTACTTACACTACCTATCTCATAGGGTCATTCCAAAGAAAGCACTTGATAAAACCTCAAAGCATTGAACCTAATGCTAAAGGAAGAACCTAATTATTATAGACAGATACCAGATAAGGCTACACAGACCAATGTCATTTCACAATGACATCAATAATATATTTACAGATAAAAAAATGAGACAAAGTGAATGCCTATCCACTGGGAAATAGCTAAACAACTTATGGTACATGAATGTAAAAGAACATTACTACATTATAAGAAACAATGAATATGAAGGTAATCCCTGTCCCAAAGCCCACTGGTGTGGGACTCTCTTTGTTGGTGAAGATGAAGGTCCTGCCCTACCTGAGGGATGGGGCAGAGTTGGTGAGAGATGAAAGAGTTCCAGCTTTGCCAGTCCCTTTTGGGACTCTTTAAGGGCCAGTCTTCCTTTGGAACTTATCAAGCTTTGAGTCTTCAAGTATTACTGAGACTCAGGAGGGAAGAAGAAAGAGGCTGATCACACTTCAGGTTGCTAAAGGAAAAGATTCTGGGAAGACATGAAGATAGCTGGCAGTCCTCATCACGTCCTAATCTCCAGCTTGCTACTCTAGAGATTTCAGAGAGTTTCCCCTTGGGTGAGATCTAGGACACTCTCTCTTGGTTGAACTAAGTTATCTCACTCCCAAGGGAGAGCTCCTTCACTCTCTGTTGGCTGAGATTTTATATATATATATATATATATATTCTCCTATGTAGACCTTCTCTGATGTCTGTTTTTCTGCCAATTTGGATAAATAGGTTTCTTTCCTATTCACTATGTGTGTTCAGTGGAGAACTGGTATTTGGTAGGAAAGGGATCAAGCCTTGAATATAAAACTTGGGGCTTTTTTTCTCCATTCAAAATGATAAAGTAATCAGATGTTGACTCAAGTATGATCATATCCCCTAGACAAACAATATTTAAGGGAGCAGATAGATAGAATTATAGCTTGAAACCCCCTCTCTCTGAGGAGAGCAGAGTGGCCTCTGGACCAAACCTCCTGCTTCACCTCTTGGCATTAATGTAAGTCTTCCTTTGAGAAGGGTGGTGGAAGAAAAGGCTAGAGATGTCTATTTTGCCTCCCTATGAGCCACACAACAACATGTGGGGCTCAGGCCTCACCATACATGGAGCCCTCTCTAGAAATGAGGCTCATTAATCTTATAAGAACTCCAAGAAGCAATGGGAAGACTTATATGAACTAAATCAAAGTGAAATAAACAGAACCAAGAAAACAACATACATAATGACTGCAATATAAATGGAAAGAACCACCCCCCACCCCCCTGCCAAAAGAAACCCAAGTAAATACTGTGTAAGTATAATAACCAAACTTATCCCTAAAGAAGAAAGGAAAAGTTATATCTCCCTCACTCCATTCTTTGCAGAGCTAGGAGACTATGGGTAGGGAATACTGCATATATTGTCAGGCTCAACGGTGTTTTGCTGAAATGTTTTTCTTTAAAAATCTGTTTCTTTTTTATTCTGTTTCAAGGTGTGGTCTTCTGGGGATGGGAAGAGGGAAGGATACATAGGAAAATGAAGGTGAGGGAAGACAAAAAATATCAGTAAAAATTAAAAATTATATATCATAGATAAATCCCACCATAAAGTTACAAATACCCACTGTCTCCCATGGTTCCTATAGAGCTAACTGCCCACCCCCATCCCAATTAGCATTGTTTCATCCAGCATCATGTTTTTATGGAACCAGTTAAAGATACTTGGTATAGAACGACTGTATGAGGTAAAGGAACAAGAACTTGATAGATACTGTTAAGGGGAAAGGACAATGGCTGGAGGTTATTTGGGGGATGGGAATGGACGTGTTAAGAGTCATGTAAATGGAAAGTAATCTAGTCTGTTGGATCAGGAAGATGAAGTTGAGGGCTACTACTCACATCAAGGGGTTTATGAAGTTGACTCAGATACTATAGGTGAAAAACATTCAGAAATACTAGCCTGAGCAAAGTCCTGAAGAATTTTCAGTGCTGAAAATTCCCTAAAATGTTGATCGTGAATAGCCAGAGTTAACCAGTAGCAATCAAACTTTCAAAGAAAATTTAACATTCTTTGTTTCTTCTACCATAGCCTCTTCTACCCTCTGTCCCCCCTCCCCAAACCCAAATACTCTGGTCTATGACATACCTGCCACTCACCTTCCCAGCATTTAACAGATTTAAGGAAACAGTATTCAGCAGAAAGAATGATGGATCTGGAATCCAGAGGATTCAGATTCAAATCTCTAACACTTGCTACTTGGTATGACTTTGAGCAAGTCAGTAAACCTTCCTGGGCCTCAGTTTCCTTATCTGTCTTCCAGTGGCTTGATTTCCAGTGGTTCTCAACTTCATTCACTCATTCATTCATTCAACAAATATTTACTGATCACCTACTGTATCTGTATGAAGCACTGTGCTAGATTATATAAGGAGTAAAGAAGTGTCAGACTCCTGACCTGTTCTCAAGGAGCTTGCATTTTAGTTGGGACACTAAGACACATACTCTCAGAAAGACACTAGCAACACAGTATATAGATGAGTATAAGGGTAGGGGATGGGATTAGAGTATATAGGGGCTCAAATAAAAGAGAAGTAATTGCTGGGGTGGGGAAGTTGGAGGAAGAGAAAGAAGGAAAGACTTTTATGGAAAAGGTGAAGTGGAAATCCCTGGCATTTTCTAATTCCTTTATATTCCAATGCCTAGTCCCCCCCCCCCTTATAGAAAGAGCATCTTCAGGTCCTGAGTGTGCAGATATGCCGAGGTCTTCTTAGAGAAATGGTTCCCAACTTTTTAACTACAAGGAACCCTTTTTAATGCCAAAAAAGTTCATAGATTCCCTAGTAGGATAGCAGCTGTAATTAAGCTTTAATTAAGAAAACCTGCAATGGCAAAAGGCTTCTGTGAATTCAATAATCAATCAAAGAGCATTTATTAATTGAGCTATGTGTCCATGCTGGGTTTGAAGTCAATCAACAAATATATGTGCCAGGTGTTCCAGATTAGGATAGAGACCAAGCCTGTGATTTCAATGATCTAAAGGACTCCCAAATGAGGAAAGTCCTTCTGCCAATGTCGAGTAGCAGCACTTTGTCTGCATTTTAGAGTTTTACAATTGCCTGGAACACCAAGAGGTTAAGCCATTTGCCTAGCGCCCCTTGGCTAGTATATGTCAGACTCTGGCATGTTCCTATTTTTGTACAGCACTCAACATTTACATTTTTTAAATAAAGTTTTGCTGTATTTTAAAATGTAAAAATGATTCGTAGCTGGAACTGTACAAAAACAGGCAGCAGGCAAGTGTTGTTTGGCCATCATTTACTGATCTCTGGTAGAGGAAGGTCCTGAACCCATGACTTCCTCGCTTTGAGGTCAGCTTTCTATCCACTATGCCATGCTGCCAAAGACAAAAATGAAAGAGTCCCTGCCCTCAAGGAACTGACATTCTAACTGAATTTGTATTTAATTAATCACAATAGCATTGAAATACATTTGAAAAATCACATGTGTGAAAGCAAAATGTATCATTTATTCAGTCCACAAAAGGTATGGTTGGTTATTCATTTCCCTAAAATGCTTAGACAATAACTTCATGGATGCCAGGAGTCTGCAGTTCCCAGGCTGGGAACCACTTTTCCATAGTATTCTCTGAAAGGCAATTGTTTGCCCTGGTTTTGGAGTTAGGAGAGAGCTAGGTTCAAATCCAACCTCCAATGCTTAATAGCTGTGGAACCCTGGACAAGTTACTTAGATACTCTGTGCCTCAGTTTCATAATCTGTCAAATGATAATGATAACTATAGTATTTACTTCCCAGGGTTGTAGTAAGAATCAGAAAAGATAATTATGTAAAATACCTTGCAAACTTTAAAAGTATATATATGTATATATATATATATATATATATATATATGTGTGTGTGTGTGTGTGTGTGTGTGTGTGTGTGTATGTGTGTGTGTATGTATGTATGTAAAGCCTATATATATAAAAGACCTCCTTATTATAGGAGTCCTAGCAAAAGCTGAACGAACCACTTGTCAAGTATGTTATAGTAGGAGTTCCTTCGGTGTGTAGGTTAGACTAGGTGGTTGCTAAAGTTCCTTCCAACTCAACTTCTGTGATCCTATTATTCCAACTGCTAGACAGAACTGCTAGAGAGAAAGCCTTCCTATTAGAGTTCCTGAGCTAAGTCTTAGAGAAAGCTAGACATTCTAAAAAACATATTAGGAGGAAGTGCATTCTGTGCATGAGGAAGAGGCTAGGCAAAGACTTGAAGGTGGGAGAGTGAGTGCTGTAATCAGGAAATAGCAAATAGGCCATTTTGGCTAGAACATAGAGTCCATAAGAGAAAGAAACATGAAATGAAACTGAAAAAAAATAGGCTCTGACCATATTTTCTTGCCAGAAAACTATGACCATATGGGTGGCATCAGGGATGCTGCAATTTGCTCCCCTTGGGTTTCTAGCAACTTCCTTCAGTCATGTCATTGTTTCTGGCAATCAAGACCACAGAGAAAGTACATAAAAGCCACTAGATTGCTAATCAAATAGAGGAAATATGCAATGGCCCACAGAGGGAGGCTATGGAATCTCTTACCTTAGAGACATTTAAAATTGGATGACATATATATATATATATAATACATATATTATATATATATATATATATATATGTTCAGTCGACTGGTTTAGAGTCTGTCACAGAACCATAGAATTCAAGAGTTGGAAGGGACCCCAGAAGACATCTGTCAAATTCTAGACTTTGACATCTAGTTAAACAAAAATGCCCTCTACTACAGCTCTTGTTTGAAGAACTACAGTGATTGGGCCCCACTATTTTCTGGAGAATCCTAATCCACTTTTGGACAGATCTAGTGATTAGGATGCTTTTCCTTATGTTCAGACAAAAATCTATCTGTGACTTCCAACCACTGCTCCCACCTCTGACCTCAACTCTTTGACCTGACCACCCTTCAGTAACTAGGAGACCCTTATTATGTCTATCCCCTCCCTGCTTCCCACTCTATCTAACTCTTCTCTCCTCCAGGATATACACCCCAATTCCTACTGTGGTTTCCAGTACCCTCACCATCCTGATTTCCCTACTTTGGACACAGTACTGCTTATCAACATCCATCTTAAAACATGGTACCCAGAACCAAACAAAAGACTCTAGATTGGCAGGGCAGAACAGTCAGACTATGACCTCCCATGATCTGGACCCTGGGCTTCTATTAATACAGCCCTGCCTATAAAGAAATGTAATGAAGGCATCATAGGATGATGGAACCATAGATCTAGATCTAGAAGGGACCTAGTCCAACCTTCTCGTTTTACAAATAAGGGAACCCAGAGAAATGAAGTCACTCTGCCCAGTGTTACACAGTGTAACAAATGGAAGATGGGAGACTTGAATGCAGGTCCTTTAACTCTAATTTTAGCATTCTAAGATCTCCCTTCCAGCTTAAGAGTATTCAGGCCTAAAAATGAAGTCAACTCCAGAGGAAGGAAATGTAAACCTGAGTCTGTCTATCCCACTTCTAACCCTCCCACCACTAAATAATGATTTCCATAAATTTCCATAAGGAGTGATAAAAAGCTCCTATTCTATTTCATTGCCACTGCCCAGATACAAACTTCCCATGAGCCTTTGTTTCATCTACCACTGGCCTAATCTCTTGGTTGACTCGTTGGCAAGTGTATCTAACTTCTTCTTTTCTCTCTCCTTCCCCTTTCCTAGAGTGAGAAACTTGAGACAACATCCCTTCTAGTTTCCTTCCCTGAGACTGCTTCTTCCCCACATAGCTTGCCTTAGCTGACTTTCTCATTTTCTCTCTTTATATCCCCTTGGATCATGGATCTAAATCTGCCCTGAAACTTAGAAACCATCTAATCTGACTTCTTCATTATATTGATAAGGAAACTGAGACATAGAGATTAAATGATTTGACACCATAGTAAGTAGCAGAACTGGGATTTGAATTCAAGAACTGTGACTTTTAAGTTCACCACATCACCTTCTTTTCTCTTACCTCATTGCTCCAAGGTCCATCATAGATGTATGGGGTGCTAGCACTAAAAGGGATCTGGATGATCTCTAGATTTATCCAGCCCAACACTTTTACTTTATACCCAAGGAAACTGAACTATAAAGCACTGAGGAGAGACTTGTGCAAGTTGTTGTTGCTATTGTTCAGTTATTTTAAGTCATGTCTGACTCTTTGTGACCCCAGTTGAGGTTTTCTTAGCAAAGATCCTTGAGTGGTTTGTCATTTCCTCCTCCAGCTCATTTTATAGTGGAGGAAACTGAAGCAAACAGTGTTACATGACTCGTCCAGGGTCACACAGCTAGTAAGCATCTGAGGCCAAATTTGAACTCAGGAACATGACTCTTCCTGACTCCAGGGCCTAGCTGCCCCTTGTCCAGGTTACCATGTGTAATTGATGGCAGTCAGAATTATATGCACATTTCCTGATATCAATAAACAAGCATTTATTAAATGCTTGCTATGTCCCAGTCACTTTGTTAAGTACCAAGGACACAAAGAAAAAGCAAAAACAATCCCTGCCCTCAAGGAGTTTACATTCTAATGGTAGAGTCAGCATGTATACTAACTTGTATATATAACTCCCTTCCAGCTCATGAGAATTTTTTTTTAAAGAGGACTAAGAAGAAACAGGGAATGATTTGGTTCTAGATAAGGCTACCATGATAACTCTGTTTAGAGTAGAAGTAATACTCTTTTTGAATATATTCTTTGTGAGTGGTTCACAACCAGTTTCTGCTACTTACTACTTGTGTGATATTGGTCAAAGTACTTAACCTGGTCCTCAGTTTCCTCACCTGCAAAATGAGTGGGTTGAGCTTGATGAACTCTAAAGACCCTCACAGCTCTAAATTTATGATCCTGTGATCTCAGAGCCTCAGTTTTCTCAACTGTAAAAATAAAGGGATTGGACTAGATGGTCCCCAAGATTCCTTCCAGCTCTGAATTTATAATCCTCTGATTTCATGATTCTGATCACATCTTCATAGTCATGCAACTGACTGGAAGGCATTGTAATTACAAAATCCTACTGTATGTATTGTGTGCTGATTAGGGAAAAAATAAAACATTTGGATCTATGGACCCAAATCTTCAAACATAGTGTCTCCTGCATATGTGTAAAGATCGACCAAGATTCTGTAAGTTGCAAACACAGGCATAAGTGACTTCCTGTGAATATCTCCATCAAGTCAGGCACCCAATAGGGAGATAGATATTCACCAACAGTGTTCACCATTGTTGCAGAGGGTTGTTCAAATAGAAGGGAGATCTATTGATGAAAGAAATTCTATGCATCCTCCTGTTTGTGAATAACATTGTGCTGCTGGATTCCAGCCCCAGAGTCCTACAAAACTTTCTTCAATGAGCTGGTCACTTAAAAGAGCCTGGTCAAATAATGTAAGCAGGAAGAACCAAGTGTGTGAAGAATTACTCAGGCTGTGATTGTTGCTTGGACAGTGCTATAGAGAGACAGTGAGCTGGGCCCAGAAATGAAAAGAAGGAAGAGATCTGGTGGGATTGTACGGGGGAGGTATCTAGTACCTAGTATTATAGCTAGTAGTCAGTCACAGGGTGTGAGGGGTCTCAGGCTGATCGTTGCCAGAAAGGCCCAGTTTTTTAATACCAATATTCTCCTGGTGTTGCCCAATGACAACAAACCAGAAAAATCTCAGAAGAAACAAGTCATAGGGAGACTTAGGATGGGTATAGGAATGGCACAGGAGCAAAGCAACCAGAACCAAGAGAAGAAGCAACACAATGACCACAACACAGCAAAGGAAAACGGCATTAAAAAAACAAAGAAATACGGCCCCAGCAGAACTCTGCTCAATGCCAGAATCCAATCCTCATTACAGAATGCTAATGCTAAAACATACCTCCACCTTCTTAGCATGTGGAGTCTCTAGGTGCAGAATGAGACATCTTTTGTCAGATGTGGGCAATATGTTAGGGTCTTTTTTGCTTAACTGCATTTCTTTGTTATAAGGGAGGGTTCTATGAGGTAGGGGCATTAGGAAGGGATAGCAATACAAAGGAAACAAAAGATTTGGCATTTTTTTAAAAAAGAAAAACATTGTAAAGGGCATAGAGGAGAAAATTTGGGGAATGGTTTTCAAGGGAAGACATCCATAAGAAGAAGAGGTGGGGAGTTTGAGGATGATGCAATTTTAGATGCAAAGGATGGATTTTAGGGTAAGAAAAGGATATGTATGTTAGGGTTGGTTGGGGGAAAAGATATCAAATTAATGCATTATAATTAAAAGGTTTTGGTACAGTTCTATCCTGTTGAATATAGTTTTTTCTCATGTTGGATTAAATTACCATTGATAACTGGCATGAGATGTGGTATATGAGACATCAAAGATATCTGTCTATCTATCTATCTGTGATTTTTCTAAAGTACGGATCTATGTCACTTCCTTACTCAATAAACCCCAATGGCTCCCTATTGCCTCCAAGATAAAATATAAAATCATCAATTTGGCATTTAAAGCTCTTTACAACCTGAGACCTTCCTACCTTTCCAACCATTTATATTTCACAGCCTTTCATGCACTCTATTATCCATCTACACTGACCTATTTGCCATTCCTCAAACATGACCTTCCATCTCCCATCTTGGTGATTTGTATTGGCTGGTAATTTTCCATTTTTAGAATGTTCTTCCCCATCACCTCTGCCTCTTGGTTTCCCTGGCTTCCTTCAAGACTCAGTCCAAAGCCTGTCTTCTGCAGGAAGTTTTCTCTGTCACCTCCTTTAAGTGCCTTTTGTCTCAGATTAGTTTCCATTTACACTGCAGATATCTTCTATGTAGGCAGCAATGTGGTATAGGATAAAGCACTGGATTGGAAAGCAGGAAAATTCATGCTCCTGAGTTCAAATCTGGTCTCAGGCCCTTATTAGCTGTGTGACTCTGGGCAAGTCACTTAACCCTGTTGCTACAGTTTCCTCATCTGTGAAATGAGCTGGAGAAGGAAATGGTAAATCACTCCAGTATCTTTGACAAGAAAACCCCAAATGGGGTCATGAAGAATCAGACACAGCTGAACAACATCTTCTCTTGTATGTACATAGTTATCATGTTGTTCCCCTTATCAGAACATAAGCTCCTTGAAGCCAGGAGCTATTTTTTCCTTTCTTTTCCCTCCAGCCCTTAACATATTACCTGACACAAAGTAATCACCCAATAAATAATCGTTGACTGACTGTTGACTGAGCACTGTACCAATAGCCACAAAACATGAAAAGATTCCGAAGGTGGCCTTGAGTGTTCTTGGCAGATCTCCTATTTAGGGTTTCCAAAAAAGCATCCAGAGGAATCTCACAACCTTTGAGGGCATGGATGGTTTTGGCTCTATACTAGCAGAGGAAGTAGCCACACAACCGACCTAAGTATTTATGTCATGCTGCCATCTTATGAACAAGAGAAGAGAAGGTCTTCAAGGCCACCCCATGGAAAGAATCCATGGCCCTTGCATGGGAGGACGGGGAGACCAGAGTATTGGTACACGTAGGAAGGTTGCTACCTGACCCTGCCTGTTTTGAGTCTTGTTTACACATCATAAAGCTCAGGTCTCCTTATCCTTGACCCTTACTACTATACCAAACTACCACTTATAGGGAGCTTCTAAACAATAACTTAGAGCTTAGTAAGATGGGCCAATCAGGATAAAAGTGAGAGTAAACTGTCAGAGGATGCTCCCAAAGTACTCTAAATTCAATTCCATTCGATGAGCATTTATTGATATGTACTATGTGTACTTGGCATGGTTAAATGGCTACAGAGAAAAAATAACTGGTCCCTGACCTCAAGGAGTGTACATTCTACCAGGTAATACATGTACAAAGATAAGTAAATAAACAAATACACAGGAATTTGGAGGAAAGACTGGGAAAACAGTAAAGACTTCTTGAAGTCAGTGACCCTTGAGCTGAGCCTCAAAGAGAGTTAGGGGCTCTTAAAGGTAGAAGTGAAGAGAAAAAGCATTCTGGGTTCCATCTGAGCCTCAAAACTTTGCTATAATTCCTGATTGCCACTCTGGGCTATTAATAGAACCAATTTGAGCCACTGTGGCTCAGGAAAGGAAGGAAATAAGAATTAACAGAATGAGTACTTACTTTGTGCCAGGCACTGTGCTAAGCATTTTAAAATAATGTCTTATTTGATCCTCACAACAACCCTGCAAAGTCAGATGCTATTATTACCCCCATTTTACTTGATAAAACTGAGGCAAAGGTTAAGTGACGCAACCAGGATCACACAGCTACCAAGTGGATGGATTTGAACTAGGTCATCCTAACCTAGGTCCAATATTTAATTCACTGCACCATCTAGCTGCCTGTGGTTTGACCATGGGAACACTTGTGTAGTGAAGTCCTTTCAAGGTTCCTTTGTGAATGGATCTCAGATGGGAACTTTGGAGGTCTGGGAAGATGGCTCTCTAAGGAAAGGGGATGCTAGTTTGGTTAGATATTTCCCACAGCTACAGAACTAAGGTGGGAGATGGAATGCAGTTAAGCCAGAAGGTTGTGTCTATGAAGGGGAGTGATGTGCAATCAGTCTGGAAAGACAAGCTGGATCCAGAATCTGAAGGGCTTTAAATGCCAACCAAATAAGTTTCTATTTTATGTGAGAGGTAATAGGGATCCCTTGACATTTCTTGACCAGAGAAGTGAGATGATAAGACCTGCATGGTTTTAGAATATCAGTTTGGTCACTGTGTGGAAGATAGATTAGAGAGGAGAAATGTGAGGCAGACATCACTTAGGGTTAGAAAATTATTACAATAATCCAAGTCAGAGGTGATGAGAGCCTAAACTAAGATAGTAGTAGGAATGTGCCAAGAAATGTTTAACAATCAGCTTTTTTTTTTTTTTGGAGAGGGGGTAATGTACCCAAGACTTACTTTCAAGTTTAATCTTCATTATTAAGATGTTCCTGTCATTTTATTGTCTAAAAACCAACAAAACAATAAATCAAGCCTGGACTTGTAGTGTTTGCAAATTTCTGAGGTATAAAGACTCACATTGAAAATATAACAAAGGGGATTCAAGGGGAGTGCAGTACACAAACTGACTCCAACAGGCCCCTGGGTAGTGGCAGCCTGACTGGAGAGAGGGGGAAGGATGCATGAGATGCTGCAGAAGTAGAAGCAACAAGCCCTGGCAAATGATTGGGCCTGGAGGGTGAGGGAGAGGGAGAATGAAGAACAGGAAGGACTCCTACATCAGGAACTTAGATGATAGCAAGAATAGTGGAAACTGCAACAAAGACAAAGCTATCTAGGGGCAGCCAGGTGGTAAAGTGGAGAGTGGGCCAGGCCTGGAGTCAGGAGAACATGAGTTCAAATTCAGCTTCAGACACTTATTGGCTATGTGACCCTGGGCAAGTCACTTAACCCTGCTTGCCTCAGTTTCCTTGTCTGTAACATGAGCTGGAGAAGGAAGTGGCAAACCATTCCAGTATCTTTGCCAAGAAAACCCCAAAAGGGGTCACAAAGAGTTGGACTGAAAGTGACTAATCAATAACAAAGACAATGAAATCAGGAGTAAGGGTAAGTTTGGAAAAGAAGATAATGAGGCTCAAAGGTGGGACTAGGAATAGATGGATAAAGAGGGCAGTAAGTAGCTTTGAAAGGAGTAGCATTGGGGCCATTTACCTCCCTGTGGCACAACAGGGATGCAAGAGTTAACAGATACCAGGAGAGCAGAAATCGAGCTCAAAGTCGACTCACTAGGCAACAGCTATCACAAACTGTATCTTGTCTAACTGTTGGGACAAAGTTCAAGTTATTGAAAAAAATCAAGCCCTGGGACTGATTCCCTCCCCCTTCCTCCACTGCCCGAACTGTGTGTCACTATTCATCCCAGAGATCCTTCACACCAACATCTCTTCCCCAACCCCACCCCTATATTGCCTTTCCTTGGCTCTCCTGACCAGCCCAGACTTGCCATGCAGCAGGTATTATGGAAGACTGACAGAAGGGAAAGGAAAGAGGACTCAGCAGGATTAATGGGAATAAATGAGTAGACTGATCCTTGAGGTCAGGGCCACTAATCCATGGTTCCTTCCCTCTCACTTTTATCATCTAAATTGCAGCTTTCATTGAGAGGCTATACAGCAACGGGAAAGCCAGGAGACCTGGGTTCTAATCCCCGATCTTCCACTTCCACTTACTGGCTCAGGTGACTCAGTCTGGGGAATGAGGAAGGCAGTGTCTGGACTTCGTGAGTAGGACATGACTATTTATAAAACATTAAATCACACTTTCCCAGCACTTCAGGACTTAGATGGGGGAAAAAAAGAGAGCTGTTTGTCCCCTATCAGTTGAGTGCCAAGCATGACACAGAGGAGCGGTGTCAAGCGGTCAGTTATGGCTTTACACAGTCCCTGCCCATGAGGAGATTACACTTTAGCTGAGGAGAGAGGACACAAACAAATGAACTGAAAAACAGGGAAATCCAGGGTGCTACAGGCTATATATGCCTTAAGAGTTCAAAAGCAGATTTCATAATAACCTGGAGATACTTATCCAAACATGCTGAGTGAGGAGAGCAGAACCAGGAGAATATTGTACACAATTACAGACACATCAAATCTGTGACGACGAACTTTGATAGACCGGGCTCCTCTCAGCAAAGCAAGGCTATAAGACAACTCCAAAGAACTCATGATGGAAAAGGCTACCCATATCTAGAGAAAGAATTAAGGAGCCTGAATGTAGATTGGATGAAATTATTTTCTCCCTCTTTCTTTTTGTTTTGTTTTGTTTCTTCTTCCTTGTTATCCTTTCCATTGGTTATAATTCTTCTTTACAACTTGACTAATGTTTAATGTGAAGGTATAACTGCATGCTGCCATGGCGGGAGGGGGAGGGAGA
Source organism: Petaurus breviceps papuanus (assembly GCF_028583685.1). Lineage (NCBI taxonomy): Eukaryota > Metazoa > Chordata > Mammalia > Diprotodontia > Petauridae > Petaurus > Petaurus breviceps. Next base: position 4,137,929 of record NW_027187359.1, read on the forward strand.
GGGGGGGAGGGGGCGGGGGCAGGGAATTTAGAACTCAAAAACTTGTGGAATTAAATGTTGGAAACTAATCTTAAATGTTTTTTTTTTAATTTAAAAAAATTTCCACAGGGGAGGCCATATTGTTTCAGAATTAGTCTGGAGGGCTTCACAGAAGTGGAATAACTCAAGTTAGGCCTTGAAGAGTAGGTAGGATGTAGGCAGGAAGCAGAATGGTACAAGCAATGGCTCTCCCATTAGAATATAAGTTCTTTGAAGATAGGGATTATTTCACTTTGTCTAAGTATCCCCAGCCTTTAATAGTCACTGCAACACAGTAATAATAAATAATAATAGTAAACATTTACATAGCACTTTAAGGTTTGCAAAATGCTGTATGAATATCATTTCATTTATTTTGTCACAACAATTATGGCAGGTAGGCATTATTATTATATCCATTTTACAGATGAGATAACTGAGGCAGACAGTGGTCACATTTGAATTCAGGTCTTCCTGATTCTAAGTCCAGAGATCTATCTACTGTGCCACCTAGCCTAGTAGGCCCTCATTAAGTGCTTGTTAATTGATTGAGGTAAGCATGTCCAAGTCCTGTTGCGGGGTTGGTAAGGTGACAAAGCAGGCTAAGGCAGAAGGTTTGTGTAGGCTAATTGTGAGTAATAAGCCTGGAAATGTGGAAAAAAGGGAAAATTGTAGGGGTTTTTGTAGGTATTATAGGGAAAAAGGAAAATTGGGTTTCATCACAGAGGAATGACAAGAAAAAGCTAGATGGAGCATTTCAAGCTCTCCTATCAGTATTCATATCTTGGACAGACTCTGGAAATGGATAGTGAGTTGGACCCAGAATTGAACAAAAGGAGAGAAATGGGCAGGATTACTTTGGGAAAAATGGAAAAAGTTCCTCTAATGACTCTAAACTTCTTTCTGAAACAAAGGTCCTTCTTGTCAATACTAATTCTCTTCTTGGGATGTTGTATGGCTACTGAGAGTCAAGGAACATTAGAATCACTGGAGAACTGAATGAGAAATCACCCAAAGGGCAATGGAAAGGCTCAGGGCTGGTGTAGGCATGTGGCAACATATTCCAAACAAGGAGCAGAATAAAGGATGTCATCAAAGAAACCTTTGTGCAAAGAAGAAAATGGACTGATCATATAGGAAGAGTAACCAATGTAATGAAAATCAAAGTAACATATGATGAGGATAACCAATGGGGAGCTCATATGTTCCACTGGTACCCTCACAAGGTCAAAATGAAACCAGAAAAGTCCCCAGCATGTTGGGTGGATTCCATGTGGGAAATGTAGGTATAAGGTATGGATAAGGGTTGCACAGGATGGGCAGGCATGGATGGGCTGTGATATGCACTGTTGGAAGGAAAACCCCCATCAATGAGATCCCAAACCTGCTGGAGTTCCTAAATACAGGATGAATTTAAGATGGAGAAGGCTGGAAGCAAAGAGACTAGAGGTATTTGAAATAAGGATCTAATCTAGGGGTGTGTAGATGGAAATGGTGAAAGAAGAGATGGACAAATACGTTATTTTTTTTTTAAATGTCTGTAATCTTTAGTGATTGATTGGCCATGGACAGTTAGATCTTTATCTATGATTGAAAGACTGACATTTTGAGTCTGGATGACTAGGTAAAGGAAGTCAGGCCTGGGTCAGAATGCACTTAAGATACTGAATTGGTTTTTAAACAGGTTGAATTTGAGGGGGTGATTTGACATTTGCATAGAAGTGTCAGGCATTTGAAAGACAAGCTACTCGAGGCAATTGAGTGGAACACTGGATTGAGTGCTGGACTTGGAATTCAGACAACCTGACTTCAAATCCTGCCAGACTTCTCTGAGTCTCAGTTTCCTTATCTGTAAAATGGAGATAATAATAACACCTAATAGAGTTGATGTGAAGATCAAATAAGCCATAAAACATGTGTGTAATGCTTTGCAAATCATAAAGCACAAAACTAGTATTTTATTATGGCTATTGTTGTTGTTGTTACTGAAACTACAATAGCAGAGTTTGGGACAGAGTTCTGAACTAAAGCCATACATCTAGAAGTCATCTTCATAGTAGCAAGTTCTCTGAAGAGGTACATGGAAAATGGGGGGAAAATGAGGAAACCTTGCCATTCAGAGTGGTAGAAGCCCATCTTACAGAGCTAAATAAATCTATATAATCACATCATTTCAGAGTCAGAAAGGACCTCAAAAGACACCTATTCCAGCCCATACCTGAACAGGAATTCCCTCTGTCCAATGAGTAGCCACCCAACCTTTGCTTGAAGTTTTCCATGTTGGGAAAGCTACTGGCTCCCAAGGCAGCCAGTCCCATTTAGGGATAGTTCTAATTTTCTTTCTTAGTCAAGACCAAATTTGGGCTTTGCAGCTCTTTGCAATTTCTACACATTGTCCATAACTGTTCCCTCTGAGTTCAAAGAGAACCAGTCTAAGGTCTTTTTCCTACATTTTTTTTCTCTTCTGGGCTAGTCATTCCCAGTTCTTTCTGCATTCTTGCATTGTATATGGCCTTCCAAGGCACTCTACCATCCTGGTTGCCCTCTTTAAATTTACTCTCTTTTCATCTCATCTTTAATGTTTTTCCTAAAATATGGCACCCAGAATTGAATCTACTACTCCAGATATGTTCTAGCCAGGACAAGGCATAGCAGGACTATCACGTTTTACTCATTATGTTTATTATTTATTTATTTATTATTTTGACTGACTCACTAAGCTTACAGTGCCCTAAAAGCCCCAGATCTTCTTCCTGTAGGAGCCCACAAACACTGACTTTCAATGCATATGTGGCAAAGATAGGATGGCACAGAGGAAATAAAACTGAAATGCAGATTATTTGGAGGAAGACTTCTTCATAAACCAAGAGCAGAGAAAAAGAGAACAGGGTGGGAGGGGGGAAGTAAAGGATAATATCTTAAATAACTTAGACAATCTTTCTTACCACCCCCCACAAACCCTATATTACATCAATAATGACCTTAGCACCCTTCTCCAAGGTATCTAGTCAGCTGAAAGTAGAAAATGGTGACTCAAACCCTTCCTCATGCCTCTAAATCAGCTAGTAGACATCACCAAAATCACAGATTAAACAAATGAGTATCAAGAAAATGTTTTAAATCAGTGCTTATCTCCTAAAAATGTCAAATTTCCAAGGGCATAGTCTATATCTTCCTTATCTTCTACATTGTGAGTTACTCTAAAATATTTATCGCAGAATATTTTTGTAGCAAGGGTTATCCTTCCTAAAAAGTATGGGGTGTTGTTCTGTGGCTCAAAGGGAGGCAGAGGAGACATCTCTAGTCTCTTCTCCCCACCCCCAACCTTCTCCAAAGGTGGGGAGATTTTATTTCTTGCCAAGAGGAGAAGCAAGAGATTGGGGCCAGAAGCCTAGCCACTCTGCTCTCCTCAGAGAAAGAGGATACCAGGTTAGAATTATATTTATCTGCTTCCTTAAATATTATTAGTCTAAGGGATGTGGTTTTCAGGTTCAAATTAAACTTTTGATCACTGTTCATTAGGGAAAAGCAGGATCCCAAGTTTTATACCTAAGCTCCATTCCCACTAAATACCAGTTCCATAACTAATACACATAGTAGGTAACCAAGAAACCCATTTATCCAAGTCAACAGTAAATCAGATATAGAGAAAGCAAACATAGGAAAATATATACCAGACAATATAGAGTGAAGGAGCTCTCCCATTGGGAGTGAAATAGCCCAGTTCATCCAAGAGAGACATTCTAGATCTCAGTCTTTATTGTAGCAATTTGGGGATAGGGACATGATGGAGACTCTAGTTCTTCTCATTTCAGGTTCTTCCCAGAGCCCTATTTTACCTTCAGCAACCTGACATGATCTTTCTCAAAGGTGAAAGTGAGAAGTGCCCAAAGTGACTATACAAGCCAAAGAGACTAGAAGAGCCTGACTCTCTTCTCTCTCCTGCTCTCACCATCTCCACCTGCCCCTCACATGGGTTTATTTCTACCAATAAGGAGAGTCTCATGACAAGTGGTTTTAAGACTTGGGTTATATTTCATGTCTATAACTTCTTTCTTTTAAAAAATCCAAAAGTTCTTTCATTCAAAACAACACACCTCCTATAAGCTTCTTACATCTTTTCATAAAGGAAGTTACTTGGAGGCAAGGACAGGATTTTTTGTCTTTCTGTTCCTAGAAACCATAACCTAGCCTCAATTGTTGGAGGAAGGGAGTAACTTGAGATTTCATCAGTGAATGGAGTTTCTGGCAAGGGTCTTTTTCTGCCGGTGCAGACTGGTACCTTCTCTACAATTTGTAGTCTTGTAGGGCCATCTCTAGTCATTCTGGTCTATATCTTGCCACTAGACCCAGATGGCTCCAGAGAACAAAGTGAGGCTGTTGACTTTGCACAGCCCTGCCTCATTTAAATCCAATTCAATTTCGTGTCATTGCATCACCTTCCTGATGTCATGGTCCTCTTTGAGAGTAAATAACAAACAACAACAACAATCTCAGAAAGTTTCCTGAGTGGTGAGTGACCCCGAGAAGAGTTATGTAGTCAGCTTATGTCAGAGGCCAGACTTTAACCCAGGTCTCCCCAACTCACACTCTGATGCTAAGCTACACTGTTCTTTGGCCTTGAACATATTGGACATTAAATAAATACTTGTTGAATTGAATTGAAACAAACGAAAAATCAAAATACTTTAGAGGTAGAAAAACAAAAACATCTAGTTTCAGTTTCTCCCTCCCCATCCTCCCCTCATTTAGTGATAAATCCTGAAACAAGAACCAAGAGAAACCTAGTTTTGAATTCTTCCTCCTCCAGTGTTTAACTGTGTGATCTCTCTGAGCCTCAGTTTCCTCATCTGTAAAATGGAAATAGCAAAACCTGTAGTCTCTATCTCAGAAAGCCATTGTGGTGTATCAAATGAGATAATACATGCAAATTGCTTGTATACTTTAAAGTGATAAATATGTATACATAATATACACACATATGTGTGTATATCTCAGTGATCATTATTGTTTTTGTTCTGCTTTGCCAAAAGACTAGCAACTAACCTCCTGAGAATGTCTCACAAAAAGTCAATGGCAAAAAAAGGGACTGGGAATCCTATTTCTGGCTGCCAAGCTTTCTATTGGAATCTAACTTCCTAACCTCTGAGGTTCAGCCAAAAACTCCAGAGAAATCCAGGAAACAAAAAACAGAATGAAACCTCAGGTCTCTGAATCTGAAGCCCAGTTTCACCAAGGAGATCCTGTGTGACCCTTTTATGAGTCATGGCTCCTCCCAGAACTCTATTTCCCTCAATCTGCATAATAAAGAGCTAGAGGAGGGGGTGGAGAAGGGGGACAGAGCTGAGAACTGCCAGAGCCCCAAGGTTAAGATACTAAAAACAAATAATTATCCAGGTTCTACTTGGTCAATGGCAGAATCCTTTGCCACCTGAATTATACCACAATTTTCCAAACCTCTAGCTTCGCTGTACCTGCATTTTAACAGGGTCTCCTTGGAAACAATGTTTTATTAGCCCAAAGGAATGGTCTGATGGTAACAACTGCATATACAATGTCAAAAAAGATGGAGTCAGTCGATAAATGTTGATTAAGTTCCTACTATGTGCCAGGCACTATGCTAAGTCCCAGGGATACAAAAAGAGGTAAAAGACAGTTCCTGCCTTCAAGAAACTCAGAATTCAAATGGAGGTGAAGGTAAAAATTTTAGTGTCTGCTCCATCACCCCACATGGGGAAAGAAGAAAGCGAACGGTCAGAAAACGAGCATTTATTAAGCACCAGCTATATGCTTGGCTCTATGGTAAGTGTTTTACAAATATTATCTCATTTGATTTTTATGACAAACCTGTAAAGTAGTGTCATTATGATTTCCATTTTACAAATGAGGAAGATGAGGCAGACAGAGGGTAAATGACTTGCCCAGGGTCCCACAGGTAGTAAATGTCAGAAGTAGTATTGAACTAAGCCCTGTGTTTTATGAAATACACCACTTCCACTGACAGTTAATGATCCCATACCTTTTCTTTGCAAAGTTGATCAAGTGAAGTAAATACCTTCAGCTAGAAGCCCAGTTAGAAGGTCAAAAGGCTATTCATTCATTAATTTAGCCCACCCAAAAAGCACTTAGTTAAGACTCTACCTTGTGTGTGATGCTTGAGATAGGAAGACAGAAACCATCTCTGCCCTCAAGAAGCATGGTTATGTGTGTGTATGTGTACATATGTATATAATGTGTGTGCACATATAGACACAAACATGTGTATAAACATACCCACATGTGTGCCCCAGAGGAGGCAGGGCCACCCTCCAGGGGAGGGGAAGGTCTGAGGAATATTTCACTTATGGTAAACAAGAGCTGTGTGTGTGTGTGTGTGTGTGTGTGTGTGTGTGTGTGTGTGTGGAGAGAGGCATTCTCCATATGTTATATTGTAATGTGTATATATACTTTGTAATATATATATATAGTACATATACAAATATACTACAAAGTGTTTATATACATATATACTTTGTAATATATCATGTTTCCTTTTTATATAGTTCATACATACACACAAAAATAGGAAATATATAAAAAGAAAATGCAAAGTAATATGGGGGAAGGGAAGTGGAAGAGCTGGACAATTGTGAGAATCAAGGAAAATCTACAGGAGACAGAGTTGGTTGATCTGAACCTTGAAGGAAGTTAGGGATTAGGCTCTGATGAGATACCCCCTTGTTCCCTAAATTGGAGGGATTTCAACTCTGTATAAACCCTGAGGAAGAACTTTAGAGGTTGCTTTGAAAACTATTAAGTTCCAAACCTCTACCAAGGCTATTAAGTAATAGATAGTTAAACAGAATCTCTCTAGAGAACAAAGGCCCCAAACCAACAAAATTAGGAACCAAAACAGTACTGAGAGCTCAAAACATCAATGGTAGAAGTAACTGACATTAACTGAGACTTGAGATCAAGGGGTAAGAGCAAGAAAACTGGTAACCATTCTTATTAATAACAAATAACTGAGATTCATAGAGGCTGATAGAGCCCTTTTAAGTTTGCAAAATGCTTTGCATACATTATCTTATTTGAGATAACAACAACCCTGTGAGGAAAATACTACAAATATTATTGTCCCCATTTCATAGGTGAGACTGGGGTAAAAAGCGATTAAATGAACTTACCAGGGACCAAAGCTTCTAAGAGTCCAGAAGACAATTCCTTTAGGCTAGATGCTGCAAGAATCAGCCGGGAAGGGAGGTGGGGGTGGTTTAGAGGTTACAGTGGAAAGAGAATTAGCTCTAGAGACAGAAGACCTAGGTTCAAATACTGCCTCTGATGCTTACTACCTGAATGACAACTTAATTTCCTTGGGACTCACTTTCCTCTTCTGTAAAGTGAAAGACTTGAATCAGATGCTCTGGGGTCCCTTCTAGCTGTAGTTACTATTAATGGGCTGTCTGGGCCTTAAAGATTGTGTAGGATTTGGGCAGGTAGCAGAATAGCACAAATGATGGGCTCTCCATTAGAAGATAAGCCCCTGGAGGGCAGTGATTGTTTCATTTTGTTTTTGTATCCCTAGCCTAGCATAATGGCTGCAACATAGCAGACACTAGATATGTGTTTGTTAACTGATTAAAAGTCGGAATATTCAAGAGAACATGCCTGCAAATAGCTCAGAGAGACACATGACAGAAGGCGGAACAGAATCAGAATTCTTCACTCATTCATTCAAAAAGCATTTATTAAGCCAGGTCATGTATTAGATGACAAAGATACAAATACAAAAAGCAAAGAGTCGCTGTCCTCGAAGAGGTTACATTCGACTGGGAATACATTCTTTTAAGTAGCAAACATATTTATACCTAACAACCCTTCACCATTCTAAATAAAATTGTTCCTTCACCATTTTATCTTTGTCTACACAGAAGGGGAAAAGAAAAAGGGGTGGAGCAGAGAAAGGGAGGAGGGAGGGACAACGGAGGATAGAAGGTAGGTTGTGTAGAGTCCAGTGACCAGAATCCTGGGGTACAAAAGGGAGAGAGGATCCTCCCATAGTTTGCTACGTAGTTGGTAGTAACATCAATTCAAGGGGTTCATATGAGAAAAAAGGACAAGCTAGAGAGGACTAAGGAAGGCAAAAAACAGTGAACTCCCATGAGCCCATTTTGCTACAAGATGACTTGGAGGCAAAGGAAAACAGATTTAGAGTTGGCAAAGGTCTTCTGGGTCATCTGGTTCAATGCCCCCTCCCTTATTTTATACGTGGGGAAACTGAGACCCAGGCATATTAAGTGATATGCCCAAGGTAAAGAGTAGCAAGGCCAGGATTTGAAGCTGAGACATTACCTTATTCTACTTCACCACACTGCCTCCCTTTCCCAAAACCCAAGAAATATTCTCTTCTCTGAATGTCCCTGCCCCATAGTCAGTAATAAGTAATGTATTCTGGAGGGAAAAAAAATAGTAAAAATTCGATATTAAGGCTCTGTTCTCTTAATCAAACTGCCATATGAGTAATAATTACACGGGAAACAGCTGAGTGACTCAAAAGGCTCCCCCATCCCCCACTTCCACCCCCTCAGACCTCTCCCTGAGAGCTGCCTGCCATCAGAACAACACCACAAAGGTACAGGCACCATCTTCTCTGGCCATGCAGCATTTCAAAGGATTGCTTCCAATAAGTGGGGAAAGCTCCTTACTGGGGTGAGGGTGGGGAGTGGCGGTGGTGGTGGGGCTTGGAGAGGAGAATAGAATCAGTCATGGTATTACTACTAATAACAGTAGGTCAATGAGTTTGAAAGGGCATAAGTAGTGCTCAATTTCTTCTCTACAGACAATGGACAGCCTTTTGTGGAAACAGAACTTCTTCAGCCTCAAAGAAAGAAACTCCACTTTCTCCACACACTCATATACTCTCACAAACTCTTACACATACATACACACTCATACACACACAATTTCTCCTTTCAAACCTAATAATGTGACCAATAAAGATCATAGATCTGGGAAGGACCATGGAGACCATCTAGTCCATCATCCTCATTTTATAGATGAAAAAACTGAAGCCCAGGGAAGTTAAGTAGTTTGCCCAAGGTTAAATAGGTAATAAACATCAGAGGTGGAATTTGAACCCAGGTTTTCTGACTCCTGGGCAGCTATGTGGCACAGTAGAAAGAGCGCCAGACTTGAAATGAGGAAGACTCATCTTTGTGAGTTCAAATCTGGCATTAGACACTTAACTAGCTGTGTGATGCTGGGCAAGTCATTTGACTCTGTGTACCTCAATTTCCTCATCTGTAAAATGAGCCAGAGAAAGAAATTGCAAACCTCTCCTATATCTTTGCCAAGAAAACCCCAAATAAGGTCACAAAGAGATACAACTGAAATGACCAAGAACAAAATCTCTGACTCCAAATCCAGTACTCATCAGAACTCTTTCCATTGACCTTGGTTTGGCTTTGTAGTCTCAGCCCCAAGAACTCTTACACTAATTATAAATGGCTGACAGTGTAATGGCTGGAATGGCAGGCTTAGAATTAGGAACACTTGAACTTGAATCCTTCTTCAAAACAATTATGATGTGACTCTGGACAAGTCACTTGACCATTCTCAACTCCAGTTCTCTCATGTATAAAGTAGTAAATTAGTAAAGTAAATTCTAACTATAATAATAAAATGTACCTCAAAGGGATGTTTTGAGGGTAAGGTGAGTTAGTATTTATAAAATGCTTTATAAATCTTAAAGAATTACATAACTTGGGACAGCTAGGTGACACGGAGAATAGAGCACTGTCCCTGGAATCAGGAGGACCTGGGTTCGCATCCGGCCTCAGACACTTAACACAAAAACTAGTGACCACAAAAACTAGTCACAACCCCAAATGCCCTCCAAAAAGCAAAAAAAAAAAAAAAGAATTATATAACTATTAGTTAATAGTAATAGTAACAATAATAATCATTCTGGATTTCAAATCACCCTTTGTGGCCGTGACATAGCCCTTCAGTAGAATGATGTAATGGAAATGCAAATTTGGAAGATCTTCCCTGCCCGTAGGCTAAAGTGCACCTGAATCCTTGGGTGGGAGGCTTGTTTTTCAGTAAATACTTCTTGATTGGCCAGTGAGTCAATAAGGTTGTTACATTTTCTGAGCCAGGAGAAGGCTATATAAGCCCTGATGTGTAGCTTTGTTTTGGGACTCACTTTGAGAAGTGTTCTGTAATTTGATCTGAATTCTGGGAAGCCGTTGTTGAGAGTCCCCCGGCTTTGAAAAACCCAGATGTGGAAACCCAGATGTTGACTGGGTATGGATGTAATGGTTGGACAGTTTGGAAAGCTGTCTACTTGATCTGTTAATGTCTTGATAATTCTGTCTGTATATTTTGAAGTTTGGGGTGCTGACCTTTTTCCCCTGAACAAGGTAAATGATATATGTCTGACTGATTAAAGTAAGCTTGTTAACCCATTTTGAGTTGCTTTCCTTTAACAAAGCAGATCTAAGAACCTGTATGGGCAGCAAACCCTGAGGACGCGCTTGGGGTGCTTGCTGCTACAAATGACTAGGCTTAGATTAGATGACCATGTAAACTTCATGGAAAACCCAGGTTCTGTGGGTACCCATTCTACTTTCAAAAGTTGCAGTGGGGGCGGCCAGGTAGCACAGCAACTAAGAGCACCGGCTCCAGTGTCGGGATGACCTGAGAATCAAATCCAAGCTCTGACACTTAGCACCCACCCAGAAATAACTGGCCATGTAACCTTGAACAAGTTACTTAACCCTGATTGCTCATAAAAAAAAAGTTGCAGTGGCTCAGCCACAAATAGAGGTGATCACATAAGGCTCTTCTATCTTATCTCGTGTGTGTTGCCCTCTCATATGGGCAATACAGTACACAGTAGAGCCACAGTCACCATTATGAAGGGCTGATGTGCTAGAAGAGTTATAAAGTCCCCAGTCTACTGAGGGTCAGAAGTTTAGATATTCCTTCTTTGTCTCATCTGAATAAGAGATAAATCAGCATGCCTTCCACAAAGTAAGCTATTTGATAAATGTTTGTTAAAGGAATGAACAAATAAACCAATGTCAAATTACATTACAAAGGCATGAGGGTAGACACAAGAAAGAATTTCCTGATAGAAAAAGATATAAAGAATAGTAAAGTACATTCTGTCTGGAACCATGAGTTCAGTAACAGCCTCTAGAAAATCCTCTCAGTCCAACAAGGGTAGGAATAGAATTCATTTTGCTTCAAGAAAATTCAAAACAACAAGTATAGCAATCATGATCTCAAACAAAGCAAAACTAAAAAAAAGATTGTAAAAATAAGTAAGAAGAATATATTTGCTTAAATGTGCCATCAATAATGAAATAATATCAATATTTAATATATATGCACTGAATGGCATAGACCTAAGTACTTGAAGGGAAAACTAATTGAACTACAGGAAGAAATAGACAACAAAACTATAGTAGTTTGGGACCTTAACATACCCCTTTCAGACCTAGACAAAACTAACAAAAATAAAATATCAAAACTAAGGACATAAATAGAATTTTAGAAAAGTTATATATGATAGCTCTGTGGTGATTAATAAATGGGATTAGAAAGGAATATAAAAATAAATATTTTTCAGCTGTATATTCACCTTTACAAAGGGCAGGGATGGTAGAGTACTCAAAGGTACAATTCTTGAACTTATTAGCTAGGTTTCACAGTGTATAGAATGACAAACTTGGAGTCAGGAAGACCTGAATACAAATCCAGCCTCAGATACTTGCTGTGTGGTCCTGGGCAAGGCACTTAACCCTGTTTGCCTCAGTTTCCTCATTTGTAAAATGAGCTGGAGAAGGAAATGGCAAAGCATTCCATTGTCTTTGCCAAGAAAACCCCAAATGGGGTCATGAAGAGTTGAATGTGACTAAAACTACTGAAAAAGAACAACAACCTCATAGAAAGGAAAACCCCAGAGACAAACATGACTTTACATGATGTTTAACTTCTTCTGGCTTCCCTTATAGGATCAATAGAGGATCCACCCAAGTTTACCCCTAAAAAACATCCCATAGAGAATCAGATTCATAGCTCTTAATCATACCATAAGACTGGAGGTTGATATGTGTATCTGAAGCAAATATAGGATTCATCAGAAAACTAGGGACTTGCCTCTCTAGGAACCCCAAGTTTACCTCATTTCCAAGGAGAGCCCAAGGCATAGGGTGGCATCATATATTGTGGGAACTACATAAGACCCTAGCAGAAAATTGGAATTCACTAATAAGAGAGGAATAATCATATTGTTTGCATATCATTGTACTTCCTTGATGTGTTTTCCACATTTACTGTGGAGTGAAATAAAGACTGTCCTGTTCTTGATATGCCTCATCACCTTGAATGTTTGTATAAAAGTGAGGACCCTTTTACCCACATTTGTGGAAATCTACATAAGATACACTTTATATTTTAAGATTTCCAAGACTCAAACCTAGCTGAGGGCAAGATGAGCCAAAAAATCCTCATATGAAGGGCAACCTCCAAGATTGAGCTCAGTCTGTAAAAAGTCTTTAAGTACTGGACCACAAGTTATACATCCAAAATTAAGAACAGCTCCACAAGGTATAATAATCTCTGTAAAACTAAGCACTGTCTCTACCTTCCTCCAATGAACTATGAGCTTCACCTTCCCTCTTGTTGGTCCCACCTACACCTAATCCCCTCCCAAACAAGACTGGGATGAATATTTTGAACTGAAGCAGACCAAGAGAGAGAAAAAGAATTCTTGCATCCAGATTTCAACATAATATACCCTCTCTTCAGTCATGGTTCAGTCCACCACTCAAAGAGTCACAATAATACTGTAATATGTTTTCCTTGTGCCTAGTGAAGAGTCATTAATCCTCTGAAAGATAAGTATAAATTGTATTTAGGGAACTCCAAGCACTTCTGGCTGCTTATTATCTTAATGATCCCCTCCCTGGGAGATAGCTATGACCAATGTGTCACCAGGATACTCTATAAGTCTATCATCCTATGATCTTTTTAACCGTAAAGGATCCTCTCAATAGTTTACATGAGTAAACTGAAGTCCATTCCAGGGAGGTGTCTTGTCAAAGTTCATATGGAAAATCAAAGATGTAGCTTAAAGAAGAACTGAGGAGAACTGATTCTCAAACCTGAAATCTGTCTCCTGGAATCTCTCTCCTTGAAATGAGTACTGCCCTGGCTGTAAAGCATCCACAGCTATTATTAGGACCAGTAGCATACCTGGGAAATCTCGGGCCTGGTGAGAAATGCTGACACTGACACATTAGCAGGGGTAAGAGGAGATTCTGTTTGTGTTACCTTAGGTAAGTCACTGAACATCTCTGAGCCTCATTTTTCTCATCTGTGAAATGAAAGATTTGGCCTTAATAGCCACTACATGTCCCTTCTAGTTCTGTGGCTTTGACCCTCTGATCCTTCAAGCTAAACCAGGGCTTTATGTATCATCTGTATACCCTGGTCAGAGCAATGACAGCAAAATGTCTTAGTTCTGGCTTCTATATCAGAATAGTTTTCTTGGCCTCATTGAGAAATCAGAAGGGATGGAAGCTCTCTGTTCCCCTTATACTCACTGTCCCCAGTTTAACTTTTTTTTTAAGTCATCACCCCTCTGGTCTAGGAGATAACAAATGTTATATCCACATCCTAATGCTGACCCAGCATGCATTGTGTGCCATCCTTCTGGCTACAACCTGCACTCCAGCACCTGGAGGGAGCCCAGGTGTGTCAAAGCCCCATCCTTTCTCTGAGAGAGACCAGGAGGTAAGGAATCTTCATGTCATGTGATGGAGGGCTAGGGCAGGTGGTAGAATTCGGTGGGCATGGAATATCACCCATATGTTCTGCATTCACCCACCAGGAGGCTGCAGCCCTGGGCTTTGCCCACGCACAGCCTGACAGCCAGAAGAGATGGGAGCACAGAACTTAACCCTTTAGCAGCTACAAGAAGGAATGAGTTTAAGAAAAGTACTGGTCTAGAAGGTGTTAACTTTGTCCCCCACCAAAGAGATCAAGTCCCATAGATACCACCTGCTTTGTGATACCATGTTCATAACGTTCCCAGTCAAAAGACAACAGGGACCTAGGGGCTGGAGGATATGGGGGCGGAGGATGTAAGGGGTGGGGGTGGAAAGAAGGGAGAGAATATAGCTAGAAGGCTTTTTAAGAAAACCTGAGGGATTAGAGAGAGATAAAGGAAGCATTGATGTTTAGAGAAGCTGTTGAGATGGAACTGAGGCTGAGCCCTAAAAGCCCCTGACTGGGTTTAACCATCTCTCAAACCTAACTTCTAAAGTCCCATGGGGGTCTCTGAGCCTTCATCTATATATAACCTTTTGTTCCTTCAGAGTGTGTCAAGTGAACCAAAAAGATATCCAGCCCCACAGTCTCAACTCACACCTCAAAATAGGTTCACCTTTCCCTTGCTGAACACACCTCAAGCACACCCAGCCACACACATACACATACACCCCCCCACCCCAGACGCACACACCCAGTACCTTTCGGTTATGAATTCCTGATCCTCCTCCTCCTCGGAACTCCCACTTCCTCCTCACTGATCCCCCTCCCCAGTCCCGTCCAGGTAACCAGAGCCACAGGCCAGACCACTCCACTGAGGCACAGCTGACAACTTTACCCAACCGGCCCCCCCCCGCCCCCACTCACTGGAATTAAGAGAGGGGAGACTCACGTGGAAGGCAGAAGTGGCAGAGTCTGGTTCTTCCGGGGGTCTCTCCTAAGCTGGAGTTGGTAAGGTGGGGGATGCTGAGCAGGACAGGTAAGGGGCTGAACGCTTAGTTGCCTTCACTCGGTAGCTGCCTGAGCAGAGTGAGAGGAGGGCTGACAGGTTTCCCCCCCTTTCCTCCTCTGAGTTGTTAACCACACCCCTGCTTCTCTGCTACCCACTTCCTTAAAGGGCTGGGTGTGTTGTATGTGTTTGTGTGTGTGTGTGAGTGTGTGCCTGCACCAGCCACTTACCATAAACTCTGAAATAGAAGCTGCTGTCGAATCACGGAGTTGCTAACGGCGACCTGAATGGAAATTCTGCCACTGACACTCATTCAAAAGGAGAGGAAACTCTGAAGTTTTCTTTCCTCATGAGTTGGGCCCCCAGCTTCTCACCATGCTATCCCCTATTGCTCTGCTCCACATTTCCGACCTGGGAAAACCCACTTTCCAAATTGGGTTCAGGCTATAGCCACGCTTTATATTTTCAAATCAGGGACCTGGAATGTAGGACCCCTGGCTTCTAAGCCCTCCACCCCCATTCATCACTGTGCTAGAGTTTCTCCATAACAGCATAGATTTAGAGCTGGAAAGAACCTCACAGACCATCTAGTCCCTACTTTAAAATAATGAAACTGAAGCACAAAATAGCTAAATGATTTACCCATGGTCACACAGGTAAAAAAATATTCAGATTTGAACTTAGGTCCTCCGGCTCCCCCCCAATCCAGTGCTCTTTGGAGACCCTTTTGGGGGCTGTTTCCCTTTCCCCTTCACTAGGCAGGCAAAATTCTGTCCCCCTCTGAGTCCCTCCTTTTAACACCAGCAGGATATAGGGGAAACAAGAAAGAATTAGGAGTCCTGGGGTCTAGTTCCAGTTCAGATCCTGATGATTAGCTGCATTATCTTGGGCAACCTCTCTGGGACCCAGCTTCCTCATCTGTAAAATGAATGTACTGACCTTGGATACTGATCTCTGGCTCCCTTCATCTCCAACATTTTATTCTATTCTATCAGTTGCTTAGAGAGAGGGGGTGGGTTCTGGCAGGAATAAGGCAGGGGGACAAATTGGAAAGTAACGGTCCCTTCCTATTCATGACGTCTCTCCCCCAAGTGCCTGGAAAACTCATCTCAGGTTTCTTCTTTATTGAAGAGATCTTCCAGAATCCAGGATCTGCCACCCTACTTCAATGTGAATGTTCAGTTCTCCCAGGAGATTGAGATATTTAAAGCTTAGGTGGGTGGGAAGGAGGGAGAAGCTTTTTCTAATGGAATGAGGTGCTGATAACATCCTTTAACATGCTTGGAGCGAATGTCCCTTAGCCAGTTCCTCCCCCAAACAAATCCAGCTCAAATGGCCCTATCAAGGAGGCAGGATCAGGATGGCAGATACCCTCCATATCAAAAGCATAACTCTACCCCCCAAACAATAAATCCATAAGCATTTATTAAGTGCCTGCTCGGTCTCAAGTATTATTCTAGGAACTGGAACTAGAAATACAGAGAATAGAATAATCCCAACTTTCAAAGTCCCTCCTCCATAAACCTGGAAGCCTGTAGTCCCTATGCCCATGTCTTATTGCAACTGTTGCCAGCAGAGCAGGAGTGGGTTATGGTGGTATTTAGTGCTGATGGTGCTGAGGAAAGCCATTCATTCATTCATTCATTTATTTATTCATAGAAATATGTACAAAGTAGGAATTAATTGCAGATGGGATTTAAAACCCAGTTTGCTAACTCTAGATCTAATGCTCTTTCCATTATACCACATTGTTCATCCTTCACACTTTTGTCAAAATAACCTGCCTAGTGTATAGATCTAACAGGGTACTCTCTCACTAATTTTCAGTGGCTCCCCATAACTTACAATGTAAAACAAACTCCTTGGTATACAAGGCTTTCAGCAATCTGGCTTCAAATTGCTTTACTCCACTTCCCACATACTACATTCTAGCCTTACTAGAATATTAGCCATGCTCTCCTATCCATTCTGCCCTCTGCCACCTTAAAGCATTTATTCAGATTTCCCCCATGACTAGAAAGGATTCCATTCACATCTCCACCCACTGAAATCCTTTTCTTCCTTCAAGATTCAACTCAAGTGCCAGTCACCTTCTCTTTAAAGTCTTCCCTGATCCTTGCCCCCTAGCTAAAAGTGATCCATTCCTCCCTTCATCCCCAATCTTTCAATCCTGTCTTTTGAAATTCTCATGTGCATTTATAACATTCTAACCATATGCACATTTATAATATTCTAACCATAACTAGAGGGTCCTGCTGCTTACTAGCTATGTGACCTGGAGTCAATCATTTGGCATGTCTAGGCCCTAGGTTTCTTATCTATACAATAAATGAGTTGGATTAAGCGGCCTCTGAGGTCCTTTCCAGCCCTCTGAGCCTAAGCTTCTATGACTGTAAACTCCTTGAGGGCAAGTACTAGAGCATGGAGTGAAAGGTTGCAAATTAGAGAAAAGGGGAAAGAGGGGCAATAACATACTAGCACAGAGGTAAAATATGCATGCATGTGTTGCTTGCAATGGGATGGGATGGAATGGGATTGAAGTCTATCTGGATAGACCTCCCCATATGAATATGGTAGTTTCTTTTGTGGCCACGAGGTGGCACACTGGGTGGCAATATCATCAAGTGTTCAACTATATTCTTCTTGTATCTGAAGGTGAAACTACTGATCAGGTTTTCCAGGTGAGCAATTGGATTTGCTCTCATCCAGTCCCACTTTCTCATCATTAGCTCCACCTAGTGACCAACAGCATCCATCCAGGAGATGGTGAACAAGGCAAACAAATGGGGAAGCCTAACTAGGGACTGGATCTAGGGTCATCAGGCATAGATTTAGAACTGAAAGCAGTCTTAGAGACCATCTAGGCCAACTCTCTCATTTTGTATTTGGGGAAACTGAGGTCAAGGAGGGTTAAGTGTCTTGCTCAAGGTCACACAAGTGATAGAGATATGATTTTAATTCAGGTCCCTGTACCACATCATAGCCGGATACACACTTCATAAGTAAATATGATAACAATTACTATTAATGATATTTCTTAATAATAACATAAAATCTAATTAATATTAATAATATTTTGTGTAATATGCAATAGCCTTAATATAAATAATGATTAATAACTGACATTTATATAGTGTTTTATGATCTTCAAAATGTTTTAAATACATTCCAGCCAGTAATGTGTTGATGTTTACAAATGCCCCTCTGAAAAAAATGTGTACCTGGCACACTTTTAAGTTTAATCTGCAGTATTAACATTTTCCATCACTTTCTTAAGCCTAGACAATCGACAAAACAATAAGCCAAGCCCTGCTTTGTAGCATTTGAGCCCCATAAATGCTCACACTGAAAATTTAACAATGGGCTCAGGTCGGAGCTGGCTCCAACCCACCCCCATTACAGTTCACGTGAATCAATTGGCAGTTTTGATAAGTGTTTACGATGTGCGGTATAGCACAAGGCTGAAAGGTCAGGATACAAAGACAAAAGTGAAATGGTTCCTGCCCTTAAGAAGCTTACATTCTAACTAGGGAAACAATCTTCAGGTGTACATGTGCCTGTACAATATGTGCAATGCCTGTCACATAGTAGGTACTTATTGACTGACTCATAGAAGTATATTGAGAGTATTATGGTGGGTGAAAGATGAAATGACTGAAGGAACAAATGTTCAATCTTCTGATCATATCAATTTATTTAGCAATGCATGCCAAATGCCTAATCAATTAGGATCAGGACCCTTCCTCTGCTTAGAGCTGGAATCCAAATACAGAGGAAGACAGACTTGCTTTTATACATTAAAAACAATTGCTCAAATAAGGGCAATTAATTAAAAGAAGACACACAACATTAGGCAATCTGATTTCTAATTGGATGAAAGGTTAGGGACATTCCAAGTTGGGAGGGGGAGTGTGAACAGGTGAAATTCTCTGAATTCAGAAAAAGAGGTATCCCACTCCCCTTCCAAGTATCGATAAACAATCAAAGGAACATGGAAACAACTGATTGATCGATACAGGGCTAATTTTCAGATAAGACATACGGATTTCTTGAGATTTACAATTGTGAGAAAACTGCTTGCATCAGTCTTTGGATCTGACTGGGTTTCTGGTCAGCATAACTTAGGTTCTTGGTTAAGGGTCTCTAAGCAGCAGGGAGAGGTAGTCCAGTTTCCCAACCACACAGCGCTAGGTTCAAACAATGCAATAAAGCTTTTTTTCCCCAATTCCCACAATTGGACCAAGATTTCTCACAGTGCAAAATTTAGTCTAGACCCATAATTGATTAGAAAGGGAACTGAACTAGCTCCAGAATTGAACCACAGCATGGAATCTTCGTGGTTCATTCAATTCCCACAATTAACCACTAGTTGTCCTAATCCCCTCAATTTCCTCAGTTTCCTTAATTTATACAAAATGGATACAAGGTAGCTTGGGTAGAGAAGGCACTAGTGCAGCTTGGAGTAGAGTGCAGTGGAGGATTAGGAAAGGTTTGGAGCAGAAGGTGGAGATTGGGCTAAATCACAGGACACACGCTTCTAGATTAGGAGCTGAAAGGGATCTTGGAGGTCTTCAGGTCTTGAAGGAAACCAGGGATTCTAAGAGACAGAAGTGGGAAAATGAAAGGAAAAACAGCATTTATTAAGGCCTTACTATGTGCCAGGTATTGTGAGCTAGAGATACAGATACAAGCAAGATAGTCCCTGTTCATTCTAATTGGGAAAGACAGCACTTTCCCAAAGAACAGAGCGTGGTAGAGGGTCCAAGCTTGTGGTATGGTTGACCAAGGAAGTGATGTGATGAGCCCAGAACTGGGGTGAAGTAAGGCAAAAGCTCACCTGTCTGAATGTAGGTCCCAGGGGTGGGAGTCCAGTTCCTGTGAGAGGAGGTTAAGTAAAAGGCTAGAGTACAGATGCCATAGAGGGAGGGCATTTAAGACATTTGGGACAGCTAGTACAAAGGCATAGAGGTGGAAAGTAGTATCCTGTGTGCAAATAGAAAGTAGACCAGTATATGTGTAATGCAGAGTGAGGGAAATAATGTATAAGAAAACTGGAAATGTAGGAAGGAGGCAGGATTACAAATGCCAAAGATGTTATTCTAGAGGTAACAGGGAGCCACTGGTGTTTACTGAGTGGGAGAGGGAGAGTGTCATATTGTCAGACTTGCTCTATATCTGCTTTAAGGATTATAAAGCTTCATAGCAACTCTATATAAAGCAAGAAGTCCATGTATCATTCTCCCCATTTTATAGACAAAGAAAATAAGGTTCAAAGAAACTTGCCCAAAACCAAACAGGTAGAACTGCTGGCAGAGCCTGTATTCAAACCTAGATCCTCTAGTAGACTTCTACTGAACAATTATTCTATGTTTGTAATCTAAGCAATTAAACCAAGGAGCCATAATTCCAAGTGCAGCTGCCTTCTTGACCCTGGGCCTGCCTTCTAATTCAATTGGGTTCTTAGAATTTTAAGACACCAGAACTAAAGAGAGCTCCAGGATCATGTGGGCACCCATTCACCTAATATTCATTGAATATCTATAGTAAATGTAAAAGATGCTGGAAGGAATTACAAAGGAAAATCAGAATTCACGTTCTCAAGGAGGCTATATTCTAATGGGGGTGATAAGTCATAGACATAACTAGCAGGGATTGGACCCCAGAACCATGGCATGGGTTCAAGGAAACATATGGCTCACCAGTGAAAGTTTGTTGCTTTGGGATAAGGCAGGAAACCATGGGTTTTCCCTCTGCCACCCCCTGATGGCTGAAGGGAGGTGATATCAGCCCTTCATCAGGGGGCTTTGATAGTTATGTCAAAGTCATGTCAGAACCATCAACCACTTAGCCAATTAGAGTGGCCCAATTCAGTGAACCTTAAAAAGTGAGTTTTAGGGGCAGCTAGGTGACGCAGTAAGTAAAGCGACGGAGTCCGGAGGACCCAAATTTGGTTCCGGCCTCAGACACTTAACACACACACACACACACACACACACACACACACACACACACACACACACACACACACACACACACACACCTAGCTGTCTAACCTTGGGCAAGTTATTTAACCCCAATTGCCCTCCAAAATGAAAAAAAAAAAAAAAGTGAGTTCTATATCTATGATAATAGTGACCACAGGCTCCCCACTGGGGCTTCACCATTTGCTTGACTAGTTATCTCCTTGACGCTATTGGTTACTAGGTAGAGCTAATGAGAAAGTGTTGCTCTGCCTTCTCTGTTTTCCATCTACCAGCTGAATCAGTACTATTGAAGCCTCCTTTAAGTGCCCTTCCCCCACAACAACAGCATGGTAGCTTCTTCTATACAGAAGTTGAAATAGGAACTCAGTCACACAAGCTTTATACTGGGCCTTTGACTGCCTCCTCTATTTTTCACACGTCTAATTGTAGGTGAGTCAATGGTGATCCTGATAAGGACCTTCTGGGTTACTACCTTGGGTTCCTCAGTTGGTGCTAGCTGAACTCTGGGAGGAGGAAATTACCCTAGGGCTTCTTGGAGTACATGAACACTATCATGAAGATGAGTCCAGTATATGGTCTGGTTTACCAGAAGATATGTACTTTGAAGGAGTAAGTACAATGCAGTTTAGATGAAATGTGAAATGTTTATCTAATAGTCCCACAAAATACTTCAAGTTAAGCACCAACTTGTGTAGTGTAGTGGTAGTTATGTTACTACTGTTCTTTGTCTATCAATGAGAGCTTGTCTTTAAATATTTCTTTGTATTAAATAAATAAATAGCTGTCCCACACCTGATTTACATTGTACATTGATTATATTTACACTCCCTGCTGCCCACTTTGGAAACCAAAATGTAAGTGTAACCCCAGTCCCAAAGCCCATTGGTATGAGACTTTCTCTCTAATTCGCAGAACACCTATATAAGGGGCAGGGCAGAGTTAGTGAGAGCAGGAGATCTCCAGTCTCCTCAGTCTTCTACAAGTTCTCTTCTAGTCACTGAGTCTCTTTGGACTTTGGGCACATCTGTAGCAGCAAGCACCCCAGCGTCCCCAGGGTTGATGCCACCACAAGTTCTTGGATCTGCTTGGATAAAGGAAAGCAACTCAAAATGGGTTAACAAGCTTACTTTAATCAGTCAAACATGTATCATTTACCTAGTTCAGGGGAAAGAGGTCAGCACCCTGAACTTCAGAATATACAGACAGAATTATCAAGACAGAAACAGATTAAGTAGACAGATTTCAAACTGTCCAACCATTACATCCATACCCAAACAACATCTGGGTTTCAACATCTGGGTTTTTCAAAGCCGAGGGGGGGGCTCTCAACAATGGCTTCCCAGAATCCAGATCAAATCACAGAACACTTCTCAAAGTGAGCCCCAAAACAAAGCTACACATCAGGGCTTATATAGCCTTCTCCTGGCTCAGAGAATGTAACAACCTTATTGACCCACTGGCCAATCAAGAAGTATCTACTGAAAAACAAGCCTCCCACCCCAGGCTCCAGGTGCACTTTAGTGTAGGGGCAGGGAAGATCTTTAAAATTTACATTCCCATTACAACATTGACTTCTAGCTTTGAGAGAAAAGATGGGAGATGCAACCCCACCTCAGCTTGCTAAAGGAAAGGACTCTGGAAAGAAGCCAGCATGAATGTCTTTATCATATCCCTATCTCCAGTTTGCTGCACTGGAGACCAGGGAACTGCCCCTTAGGTGGGATCCAAGACTTCTCTTGGTTTAGCTGAGTTACCTCACTCCCAATGGGAGAATTCCTTCAATCTGTATTGTTTGCTATATATTCTCATATGTTGACTTCCTCTGAATTCTGATAAAATTTGGATAAACGGATTTCTTGGTTAAGTAAGTGTTATATGTATTCATTGTGGTACTAATATTTGATGGGAAGGGAGTCTAACCTTGAATGTAAAGCTTGGGATCCTGCTTTCCTCCAAAAATGGGGGCAAGGAATAGGCTGACATATTGTTTCCTATACATAACCCTTTATTTCCTGCCTCTATATCTTTTCACTGGCTATTCCTCATTCCTGAACTGTATTTTCTCCCCATCTTCATCTCTAAGAATTCATAATTCCCATCAATGTTCAAATCAAGTACCATCTCCTATATTAGGCTGTTCTTGTTCCTCCAAGTTTCTAGAGTCTTCCCTATGAAAAGTTTTGCATGTAACTATATATGTAAATGAGTAGCTAGGTGGTGTAGTGGGTAGAATGCTGGGATTGGAATCAGGAAGACACATCTTCCTGAGTTCAGATTTGGCCTCAGACATTTATTAGCTGTGTGACCCTGGGCAAGTTGCTTAAACCTGTTTGCCTCAGTTCCTCATCTATAAAATAAGTTGGAGAAGGAAATGGCAAATCGCTCTAGTATCTTTACCAAAAGACTTCCAAATGGGGTCATGTTGAGTTGGACACAACTGAAACAACTCAACGACAACAACAGTAACAAAATACACATACCTATCATTCCCGTCAAACAGACCATAAGCTCCTGGAGGACCGAGATGGTTCTATCTTTTATCTTTGCATTCCTAGTGCCTGGCCTAATGCCTAGTGCATATCAGGCACTTAATAAATGCTTGATTGACTGATGGGATAAGTAGAACAAGTATAATGCCTATTTCACAGACGAGTGAACAGAGATCCAGAGGGGTTGAGAATTGTCCAAAGTCCTTTTTCTTTTTTTTTTTTGGTCCAAATGTGTGTTTCCATCTGTGCATGAAACTTCTAGAATGCAAACACCAGAAGGGAGAAGGTAGTATGCTCCAGGAGGAACTTGCCACCACCCTCTAAATTGTCCACCTACAGCAAGTCTAGTTGCTGTCATGAACCCTACCCCCAGTTGCAGTTCTGCCTAAATAAAAGAGAGCAAGGACTATTCTTCCCCATTTTACAGAGGATCTAGTGAAGTCCTAGAAAGAAATGACATGAACATTGCCCCAGCTCCCAATGCCTTCCCTTATAAGGCTACCTTCTATCTACTCTGTTTATAATGCGCATGTACCAATTTACCTACAATTGTCCCCACTATTCAAAAGCAAACGCCAAGCTTTTGCTCTTTCTTTGTCTGCCCAGCACCAGTACAGTGCCTGGCACGGAGCAAGCGCTTACTAAGTGTTTGCCGACTGGTTAGCTGAATGTGAGGAGCTCATAATCAAACTGGAAGTAAGATTGAAATATATATCATCTAGGTAGGATCAGTCAATCAATCAACAAGCATTTCTTAAACCATTGCAATAGGCTAAGCACTGGAGATACAAAGACAGAAATGAAAATAATCCCTGCCCTCAAAGAGTTTACATTCTATTGGGGTGGAGACAACATGTACAAATTTAGGTATATGTAGAGTTAAGTCACTAGACTACCCCATCCTTTAACAGATCCTACAGATAGATAGATAGGCAGATAGGCAGATGATAGATAGATAGATAGATAGATAGATAGATAGATAGATAGATAGATAGATAGATAGATAGATAGATAGATAGACAGACAGACAATAGATAGACAATAGATAGATACATAGATAGATAGATGATAGATAAATAGATAGATAGATAGATAGATAGATAGATAGATAGACAGACAGATATATTCTATATCTAGATTTCTATATCTATCTGTATGTATGTATATCTATCTATCTGTATCACACAAAGTGGTCAAAGACCAAAGAGAAATGTTCTATGCACCAAAATATTCATAGCATAACTAAAACAAACCATATTACAAGAATGAAATGGAATGCTATAAAGAATGGAATGCAATGGAATGCTACAAATGTGCTATAAAGAATTACAAATTTACAAATTACAAACAGAATTCAGAGAACTGAGGCAGATTGAATTAAGCAAAATCAGGAAAGCAATATACACAATGATTACAACAATGTAAATGAAAGGAATGACAAGGGGTGAGGTAGGGGGAGGGGAGAAAACGGTGGTGGGGGGGGGATTCTTGAATGCTATTAAAAAAATTTGGTTCCAGAGAATAATTGAGAAAATGTATTACCTTCCTTTCATTGTAAAGGTGGGGAACTATGGATGTGAAATGTTACATATACTGTCAGACAGATGATGATGTGTTAGTCTTGCTGAACTGCTTTTTTTTTCCTCTTTATTTTTTTATTGCTTCTTACAAAATTTGGCTTAGTAACAGCACCTCCCTCCTAGGGTTGTGTGGCAGCTAGAGGCACAGTGGATAGAGCACTGAGCCTAGAACCAGGAAAACCTGAGTTCAAATCCAGCCTCAGACTAGCTGTGTGACCCTGGGCAAGTCACTCAACCCTGTTTGCCTTAGTTTCCTCACCTGTAATATGAGCTAGAGAAGGAAACGGCATTATCTCTACTAAGAAAACCCCAAAGTGGGACCATGAAGTGCCAGACACAACTGGAAGGATTGAGCAACAATATCCCAGGGTTGTTGTGAGGCTCAAATAAGAATGTTATTCATAAAATCCTTAGCATAGTGCCTGGCACACAATAAATGTTACATAAATGCTTTCTTCCTTCATTCCTTTCTCCTCTTCTTTCTTCAGTGGGTAGGGTAGGGATAGGAAAATATTCAGAAATTGATGTTATATAAAAACAAAAATAATAAGATTTTTTTAAAGATAGAGAATGCTCCTGTTCTGCCCCACTTCTCACTCAACCAGTTTTTCCACCCCTCAGGCACACAGACACCAACATCAAATTTCTTTGGGCCTAGTTGGAAGTCGGAAGAACCAATGCTCTTGAAGCATTCTCCACCACAATCTGCCACCATCTTCCCAGAATCATCTGATCAGGCTGCTTCAATGTTTAAATTGTATAGGTATCAAGTTCCAGTCTTTTACTTCCAATATCCAGCGAATACTTTGAATAAATTGGAGTTGCTTCCAGTCGATGCTTATACTCCAGGGATAACTGGTAGATCGAAACATAACCAAAGTCATCATATCACCTTCCCATTGATAACTTCTGTTGGAAACTTCAGGCTTATTCTGATATATCCAAAATACACATTGTCTTTGTCACTAAGACCCTGGAGGCCTAACTCTCTCAGAGGCTAGAAAAGTATTTTCCTCTATGCTTCCTTTAAAAATGATTGGCATAAGGGGTGGCTAGGTGGCACAGTGAAAAGAGCACCAGCCCTGGAGTCAGGAGGACCTGAGTTCAAATTCGGCCTCAGACACTTGACACACTTACTAGCCAAGTGACCTTGGGCAAGTCACTTAACCCCAAATGCCCTGCCTCCCCCCCTCCAAAAAAAAAGGCAAAAAAAAAAAATGATCTGCTTGGATAAAGGAAAGCAACTCAAAATGGGTTAACAAGCTTACTTTAATCAGTCAGATATGCATTGTTTACCTAGTTCAGGGGAAAAAGGTCAGCACCCCAAACTTCAGAGTATACAGACATTATTATCAAGACAGAAAAACAGATCAAGTACACAGTTTTCCAAACTGTGCAACCATTACATCCATACCAAACAACATCTGGGTTTCAAAGCCAGGGGGGCTCTGGACAATAGCCTTCCAGAATCCACATCAAATCACAGAACACTTCTCAAAGTGAGCCCCAAAACAAAGCCTCATATCAGGGCTTACATAGCCTTCTCCTGCCTCAGAGAATGTAACAACCTTTTGACTCACTGGCCAATCAAGAAGTATCTAATGAAAAACAAGCCTCCCACCCCAGGCTCCAGGTGTACTTTAGCCTAGGGGCAGAGAAGATCTTCAAAATTTACATTCCCATTACACACATGGTCACTTGAGAGCCATTCAAGTGTAGAAGTACATTGTTTTTTTTTTTTAATTTCCACTCTCCTGCAGAGTTAATAATGAAATGCACCCATTTTGGAGGATCATTGCTTTTATTCTGCTTCCCAAACCTGTTAACTGGAATGCAGCTTCTGATACATGAACTCTGCATTTTTCTCTCAAGCACATCCATTATTCATGTGTCCATCCAGACCAAAGTAGTAGCAGGAGATGCTTTTTGCCTCTGCTGATGGTGTTTTAAACCAACTTATTATGTCCTCTGCTGTCCTGATCTTTTATCTTCCAAGTGGAACGTTTTGGTCTCAAGTTCTGTTTCTTAACAAGTTTTATGTTTTATTTTTTACTGCCCTTGAATCAGTGTAACCAGTGAAAGCAATAACAACAATAATAACTAATACTTATATAGTGCTTGCTATATACCAAGAATTATGATAAGCTCTTTACAATTATCATCTCATCTGATCCTCACAACAACCCTGGGAGGTAGGTGCTATTATTATCCCCATTTTAGAAATGAGGAAACTATGGCAGAGAGAGATTAAGTGACTTGCCCAGGGTCACACAGCTAGTAAGTGTCTAATGCGAGATTTAAACTCAGATGGTCCTGACTCCAGACCTTGCTATCTATTTCCACTATGCCACCTGGCTGCACTGAAGCAAATCCTTTGCTTTGTTCTAATCCCCTACATGAAGCATATCTGGCCTTGGGGGAAATTGGATCTTCCTCAGTTCATTTACCCTGTGTACTCCCAGTGCATTCCTTGATTATTTTTGCTCTTTCTAGCAACCACTAACAATAATTATTTTTGGCTGTGTATGGCTACATCAGTTCTCCAGTATCTCACCTACCTCCTTCCCAGTCAGCACTTCCAGGTGGGGTAGGGTACGAAGAGGTAGGAACCATTAGGAATATCTTACTATATTCAAATCTGTAAAATGGGGATAATAATAGGACTTCACCTTATAGAATGATTATGAGGACCAAAGGACATAAAACAATTGAGTGCTTTGCAAATCTTAAAGCACCATACAAATGCAAGTCATCATATTTATGAGTGTTGCCATTATTATTTCAGAATGAACTCTTTTACTTGTACCCCATTCGTTTCGCTTGAATCTCATTCCTTCCTGTATCCTGAGGGAGAGTCAGGAAGCAGAATGTTCCAGCAAATCAAGCTACCACCACCTTGACCATTGTTTACCTTCAGATCCTGATAGATATAGACAAGGATCCTAAGCCAAGAGCCTTGGTAATACTGGGGTTTCCCCAATCAATAGATTTGTCCCCATAGCCATCATTGAGTGGAGAAGGGGTTCACTTTCATCACTACCAGCAATAGAGCTGCTACCCAACTGTTATCAGCAAGCAGATGAGCCTAAGAAAGAGGCCCAACCTCCCTAAGACCACCCAACCTAGCTCTCATAAGTCCTGTGGAGGAGTCAGCCATCCCCACCAACTGCCAACCAACTGCCACTTTTAGGGCAAGCAAGGTATCCTAAGGGAGAAATGGGAAGCAGCATATGCCAGCCAAGTCAACCCATCACCAGCACCTTGACCACTATCTCTCCTTAGACTGATGGAGACAGCCCAAGACACTGAATCCAAGAGTTTTTGGAACAGAAGTGTATGTAGTCCACTGCCCACAACCTTCAGCCCAAAGCAATCCCTGTGGAGGTGGAGCCTGATAACTGCTCTTAAAGGTGCTACAGCTAAAGTTACTGAAGACTTACAAAAGAAAGTTCTCATCACGAAAGTCCTTGGAACTATATGTGGTTCCACATCATAAACTGATGTAATTTTCATCAGTGAAAATGACATTAAAAAAGAGATTACCATACTGCGGCTGCATCCAAACGACCATGGGTCCTTTCCCTTTCCCTTGCAACTGCAACTTCACATATATATGTCCCCCTTATTAGAATGCTAGCTCCTTGAGAACAGGATCTGTACTACTTTTCTATTTGTATACACAGTGCTTTCTTTGCACATAGTAAGCACTTAATAAAATCTTCATTCCTTTTCCTCTAGACTTTAATCCACTAATCGTTCTCTCTCCCTTTCTGCTACCTCCTTTCATTCCAGCTACAAACATATTCAACGTTTTTCCTACCATTAAAAAAATTCCTTTCAAGGTGCAATCCAACATCTATTTCCCTCACTGCTAAACTTTCAGGAAAAGTAGTTTGCATTTATGGCTTCTACTTCCTCATCAGCCAGTCATTCTTTCATTTCTTGCAATGTGGCTTCCAACCCACCTATCAAAAGTATTTTCAAAGGTCACCAATGATCTATCTATCTCTTGCTTGTCACATTCAATGACTTTTTTTTCTTGATTCTATCATCCTCGGCCTTTCTAAAGTGGCTTACACTGCTGATCACTGCCTCCTTCTTGACATTCTGCTTCTTTAATACAACTTGTCTTGGTTTTCTCCTTAATTGTCTGACTAGTCCTTCTCTGCCTCCTTCATTGTCTCATCTTCCATGGGCTCGGCTTGTCTTCCACCTTCCACCCCCTAAGTGTTTCTCAAGGCTCTGTCCTTGGTCCTCTTCTATAGTCTTTCCATTGTCAATTTCATCTTCTATCGCTTCAATTATCACCTCTTTTCTAGAAGGTATAGTGGAATTGAGCTTGAATTCAGGAAGAATGAGTATGAATCCTGTCTCAGACACTTACTAGTTGCATGACCCTGTGCAAGTCCCTTAAATTCTCCCAGCCTCAGTTTTGTCAAAAAAAAAAAAAAAAGATAATCAACCAACAAGCATTAATTATACAACTACTATGTGTAAGAGACTGGCAATACAAAGAATGAAACAATCTTGACTCTTAAGGAGCTTACATTCTAATAGGGGAGACAAGAAGTAAATATATGCATGATATGATATATATATATGTAATTTGTACATATAAAATATATAATATAATATAAATACATAATATATTAATTGAATAAATGTAAAAAGAATGAATACAAAAAAATGTGATGTAGCTAAATGAGGGGTTCAGTTCTCTTTCTCTAAGGCCATCAGTTCAAGCCTCCAATCCAAGTATATTCTCCCCACTGTTCTTTAGCAGTGACTAGGACCCCACTTCCATTTAGTCACTTCACTTCAATTACCTTTTACAAAAGGATATTTACCTCAAAGTTATGATAAGAAGATAAAAACAAATATTTGTCCTCAAGATTTGGGGGGCACACCTCCCTTATACTACCTCAGGCCCTGGGGAGAGTGGGCTTAGATTGATCACAGTTTCTACTTAGCATTGGTCCCACCAAGTTCATGTCCAAATATGTCATCACTGATGGATGAATCCTCTACTGATGGCCTGGTCCTGAAGGTCACTTTTCAAGTATCTATTTTAGGTTGGCTGCAAAACCTGACACAGGCTTTACTAGCAGATGACTCGGTCTCATGCCCTCTTGAAACTCACAAGGTCACAGACTACACATCAATCTTCTTGCCCTAAAATTGAAAGAAAAACTAAGTGAAAGAACCCAAGGTCTGTATTCACAGGCTACATGTCTAAGTGGCAAGTGTACCCAAGATCACTCCCTCAACAGTACTGACTCTCAATGGACATTCTATCAGGAAGAGATGAGTGGGGTAGAGGCCAACTAATATCCTTTTGAATCCCCCCATAGCCAGACAAAGAGTCTCCAGATTAGAATCAGCTATAGAATGTCTACACATGGTCCAAAGTCTTTCCAATTCTTCCTAAAGCAGTCTCCCCCAGTCTCTTCCTTGTGAAGAATTCTATCAGTGTTACTCTGTGCTTGCTTGCAAGGTGTGGGCTCATGGGATAATCTCCTATTACAAACAGAATCCCCTCCCTCCTCACCCTGCCTCAGAATCCTCAGATGCAGTTCAAGTATCATCTTCTTTCTATATGATATCTTTCCTTACCCTCCAAATGCCACTGCTCTTCCTTCTAAACTTCCTTGTAATTAACTACTTTGTATTCATCAAACTGACAAAGTTGACAAAAAAAGAAAAATGACAAATACTAGAGGGACTGAAGGAAAATAGGTACATTAATGAACTATGACTAGGCAGAGGTGTGAATTGGTCAACCCATGATGGAAAACAATTTAGAACTCTGCCCCCAAAGTTACTAAACTGTGCATACCCTTTAATCCTGCAATACCACTACTAGGCCTATGCCCCCAAAGAGACAAAAGAAAAAGCACAGGGGTATACATACATACATACATGTATATACACATACATGTTTGTGTGCATATAGATATAGATATATCTCATAGCTCTTTGTGAATCCATCAATTGGGGAATAGGTACATAAAATATGAATGTAATGAAATACCACTGTGCTATAAGAAATTATAAAGGGGACATTTTCAGAAAAACCTGGGAAGACTTGTATGAGCTGATCCAAAGTGATTGACCACAAGGAGAACATTTTAAACAATAAGTCAATAAGTTGAGTCAAATATTTACCAAGTGTCTACTATGTTCTAGACACTCTGCTAAGTAACATTATAAAGACAGGCAACTCCGAAAGACTCATGAACTCTGATGAAAGCAATGACCAATCTCTAATGTTAAGGATCAGTATCTATCCTTACTGACAGAGATGATAAGAGTCGAGGTGTAGAATAAGACATATTTCTTGCAAACAATTCGGGGATTTTTACTTTTGCTTAATTGTGTGCTTGTTTTTGTTTTTGTTCTCCTTTTCATTGGAAGAGCAAATGAACAAGAAAGAAAATGGATGTTTTTAAAATTGCAAATGAAATTTTAAAAAAGAAATGGCATGTAAGAAAAAGTATTAACAAAACATCTCACCTATACACCAAGGGTGTGCTCTCCTATGTACCTACACAATACTAGTAAAAAGAACAGAAACACAAAGATTTCCTAAGCAGAGACGAAAACATAGGGAACAAGCATGGCCAAAGTATCTTACTCCAGTGCAGTTATGTCTTCCCTTTCACCTCAAGTATTCTCATCATGATGAGGGATGGCAATAGGTTCAGCAGGAACTCTGATCTTTATCTAAGACCAGAAAGCCTTCGATTCAGTCTGTAAAGAATTCAGCCCAAGCCAACTTGGAGTCAGAGTTGTAAAAGTTTATTGTATGCTTTACAGCGAGCAAGGCTTATTAGGGGACCTGCAAGCTTAAAGAAGACACAGGCATAGCTTTTAAGGAGTTAAGGCTATTCATTGGATGTCAATTATGCTGACCAGGTGAGAAGAGGGTGGGTTTAGGGAGGAGTTAAGGTATGGCCAGCTTTTAAAGGAACATGCACTTTTAATGTCAACTGCTCAGGCTTATTGCCCATAATTCACTGGGAAATAGCCCAAGGTGGGGCTACCTGGAGGTGTGGTTTTAGGCTTGAAACGTCAATAAGTCAGCAAGCCATCAAGGGCTGACTGAGAAGTGCCCAGTCTGCCACCCATCAGTGATTGATGTCTGGGAACCAAGGCTAACCGAGACTCAGTATGTGGATAATTACTAAGGAGTTAACCTAGAGATAGGGTCCTGAAGGATTGATGGGGGCAGAAGGACACTATACAAGGGGGAGATAATAGTTGCCTAAGCTGGAATGTTTATAGATACTTTTGTGAAGGATTCATAGGTGTAGCTTGTTATTGTTTGAAGCCAAGATAATTCATGAGTTGTTGCTGGGCAGAGTTAATGTTCTGAGGCTGGGGGGGGTGGTGGTGGTGATTTTACAAATTGATTTTACAGACTGATGTTACAAATTGGTATTACAAATTGAGTTTACAAATATAAGTCCCAAGCACCCCATCAATCACATCTTCAAAATGCTTCTCACAAGCAGTAGTGTCTCTGTTAGACAAGTCATTCTGTCCCTAATTTGGGGTTAGGTATGTGGTTCTTGTGCTTGGTTGAGATCTGCATCACCTCCAGCTTCAGGCTTAGAGGAAATCCTGACTTAGGGTACTGCTAGGCTCTTTATATAAAAGAGTCAGAATCCCTACCCTAAAACCAGCAAGAGTTGGTTCTAGGGCTGCCATCTTCAAAGGAGGATCTCAACTCCAATTCTCAGTTTTCTCATCAACTTGATTTGACTTCACTGTGCAACTGATCTCCCTCCATGTGCTTCTGCTACAAGATACCATTGCCAGTGGGAGGGGGGGAGGAGAGGAGGAGAATAGAAACCCTCACTGCTGTCCCCCTCCATGCTGTAATAGTAATGGCATTTAAAGATTCCCCTGTATTGGCTTGGTTTTTGGTTTGTGTTAAAACCCAGAGCTTGTTAATCCCACTTGTGGATGGACTTGTTGATGTGAAAAGAGAGTGCTGAACTGGGAGGAGCTGGTGACGTAGATTTGCAGAGACAAGAGAGAGGCAGAAGAACTTTTTGGAAGCAGCACCTTTGGAGGCAGAGAGAGACTGAGAGGATTGCTGAGGTCCACTTAGAATTGCCCTGGACTTTTGAGACCTGCCCCCGGAGCTGCCAAGGACTGAGGAGACATGGCTGTTTTGCTGGTACTTTGTCTGTCTGTTTTGATGTTGTTTTGCCAGATTTGTCCACTGGTGAAAGACAGTCCTGTTGTTGCAGAAGTTCTGGAACCTGGCTGTTGGTTCAGGGCTCCTGAGACTGTTCTGCAGACAGAGAGTGAATACTGTCCATTGGTGAAGGGCAGTGCTGTTGTTGCAGAATTCTTGGAACCTTGCTGTTGGTTCTGAAGCCCTGAAGAAGGATTTTCTTGTTGTATGTTTACAGAAATCCTGGGAGAGGGTTTTGCTAATGTTTTCAAGGGTCCTAGGACTGTTCTGCAGACAGAGGATGAATTAATGAAGAGACTGGCAATGTATCTTGTGGCCTTGCTAAGCTTTGTCTCCCCAGGAACAAAGATTGCTGAGAACTTGCCTTGTGTCAAGATGAAGAAAAGACCTCCATTTGGGTATTAAGTGCTGTACTTAAACTTGTTGTAACTCCTCTCATCTCTCTCCCTTCTGTTGTCGCCGCCATCATGGACACCGGCCGCATGCAGCCCATCAAGCTGGCTCGGGTTACCAAGGTACTGGGCAGGACCGGTTCTCAGGGCCAGTGCACCCAGGTGTGCGTGGAGTTCATGGACAACACGAGCTGATCCATCATCCGCAACGTGAAGGGCTCCGTGCGTGAGGGGAAGGTGCTCACCCTGCTGGAGTAAGAACGTGAGGCCCGGAGGCTGCGGTGAGACCAACCGGTGGAGGCCCCTAGGCTGCTGGTCGTGGAAGGACTGCTAAGGGATGTGTAAAATAAAGAGTTTTGTCTAAAAAAAAAAAAACTTGTTGTAACTCTGGGGTGGATTCAGTTGTGATCCAGGGGTGGGGAACTTTTTACCTTTTTGTGTTCTGTGACTGAACAAATGAATGTACTTTACTTATGATTGGAAACTAATCTCCATTTGAGAAGAGGGGCTTTGTGATGGACTAAATGAAGGTACAGCCTAGGGGTGGAGTAGCATTTAGAACAGGGACTTTGTAATTGATTGAATGAATGGAAGGTCCTGGGGTGGGGTAGTACTTGGAGATTATTTAATCCCACTTAGTAAATGCTGTATTTTGAATGATGTCATATTTTGATCTTCTCTGTTCTTAATTTGTCACTGAATAAAATGGAGAGCACCTATGCTGGTATTTTGAACCTTGGGAAGTTGCCTTTGCTTGGCATTACATTACACATGCCTATTTGCATATTCTCCAAAGGGCACAAGGTAAAAGGGAAGAGAAAACTCAAGAGCTGTGCTCTTCCTACATAGCTGGTTTTCTTCTTAATTCTGTCCTTGGATCTGCCTGACTTAGAAGGGGGCCAATGTGTTTTTTATCTGGGCCAAAAAGAGTATGGCTGATCTTCCCTCTGAGAAGCCCTCCCCACCTCACCCCACCCTCCAAAGCAACCTTCAAGCTCTAAGGTTCCATTTACTTAATGACTCAGTTTCCAGACTATGCCCAGATTCTATGCATTGTACATTGTACAAATAACAGTAGTATGAAGATTGCTTTGGTTGTTGCCTTTACTGTGTGTTTCTCATTAGAATTCTACATTCCCTTCTTAGTGTCTCTTTTCTTGCCAGAACACCCCACCCTCTCCATTCTTCTTTCTTCTCCAAGGGATTAGGACAAGGCCCTGCCAAGCAAGTAGTAGTCATGGTTCTCCATCCCTATTCCCTACCCCCATCAGACCAAAGTTTACCTTGGTTACCATAGAAACCTGTACCTTCAATCATTCATTCCTGCAACTCCGGTCAATTAGCACTGAATAAGCTTCTTACTACTGTAATGCCAACAAAACAGTTTTAGAATTTTAAGAACTGACTCTCAGCACTCTGCTTTGAAAGATTGTGTGGGTTTTCCCCATCCCCCCTGCCTCTTCCTTTGAAATATTTTTCAAGTAACACAACAGAAATTTACACAGAATTTCTTTGCAAGGATATGACATGATGACATAGCAGTAGTTTGGGATAATTACTCAATGAAAGACAGTGTGGTACCTTCAAGTTAGAGGTCATGGGTGCATGCTCATGTTTGACATATTACCTATATTACTATAGGCAAAACCCTTCACCTCTTAGGGTTTTCAGTCCCCTTTTCTGTAAAGTGGGTGAGATGGACTTATGTAACCTATTGTCCCTTCCATGTTTAAATCTATGATCCTATAATCTGAAGAACCCTAATAAACATAGGGACCAACATGGTGTAGGTGGTGTGCTTCCCCCCCCCCAAAAGAAGGCTTTCCACTCCATATTGGACCCCTCTCACTAAAAGAAAAAAATTCTGGGGAGAAAGAATGAAAACACCCCCTCTCCCAATGTAACTGTATCTCATCCCTATGCTACACCCCTACAGCTCTGGCAACAAAAAAAAATTTCTAGTC
Source organism: Petaurus breviceps papuanus (assembly GCF_028583685.1). Taxonomy (NCBI): domain Eukaryota; kingdom Metazoa; phylum Chordata; class Mammalia; order Diprotodontia; family Petauridae; genus Petaurus; species Petaurus breviceps. The sequence continues at coordinate 4,173,332 of NW_027187359.1, forward strand.
CTGGTTAATTTAGTAGGTAATACAGGACAGTCTGGATAGGGAAGAAAAGAACAATTTCTAGGAAGCTGTTGTCTTAGGTCAGAAATAAGGTGATAGGAGCCTAAATTAGGGTGGTGCCAATGGAAGGGCAGAGGAAAGGGGGATTTCATATATTTCAAAGGAAGAAACAAGAGGTTTGATCAACAGACCTGTTACATAGAATACCTGTGTAATATCTCTTCTGGAATCCTTCCTCAATTTACTGAAAGTGGATTTTAGGAGGACATAACTGACTCCATTTTGTACTATATTTTTTTAGACAAAGTGTGATATTGTAAATCAATTAGAGGAGAATGGAAGAAATCACCTCATACCTATGGATAGGGGAAAAGTTCATCATCAAACAAAAGAAAGAAGAATTCACAGGAGATAAAATGGCTAATTTTGATTACATAAAATTAAAAAGGTTATGCACAAATAAAACCAATTTAGCCTAAGTTAGAATAAAAGATAGAAACTGGAGGGAAGGGGAGAGTCTTTGCAGCAAGTTTTTCTGATAATGGTCTTATGTCTAAGTTATCTAGAGAACTGAGTCATATTTACAAGAAAAAGAGACATTCCCTAATTGATAAATGGCCATAGGGCATGAAGAGGCAGTTTTCAAAGGAAAAAAATCTAAGACATCAATACCCATGTGAAAAAAAAATGCTCTAAATCATTAATAATGTAAATTAAAACAACTTTGAGGTGCCACATCAAATCCATCAGATTGACTAAGGTGACAAAAAAAGAAAAATGACATGATGGAGAAAACAGGTACACTAATGCAGTGTTGGTAGATCTATGATCTAATCCAACCATTCTGTAAAGCAATTTGAAACTGTATCCAAAAAGTTATTACATCCTGCATACCCTTAATCGAGTCACAGTAATACTAGATCTGTACCTAAGAGATCAAAGAAAGTAGAAAAGAACCCATATGTACTAAAATATTTATAGTGACTATTTTTGTGGTAGCAAAGAATTGGAAACTATGAGGATGCCCATCAATTGGTGAATGGCTCAAGAAGTTTTGATATATGATTGTGATGAAATACTATTGTGCTATAAGAAGTGAGGAAGGGGAGGGTTTCAAAAAACCTAGGAAGACTTATATGAATTGATAACAAAAATGAAGTGAACAGACAAAGAAAAATAATTTATATAATAATATCAATATTGTAATGATAATCAACTTTGAAAGACTTAGTAACTCATCAGCATATTGACCAACCACAGTTTCAAAGGGCTCATGATGAAACATGTTATCAACCTCCAGAGAGCTGATGTGCACAATGTAGGCTGAAGCACATTTTCTTCTCTCTCTCTCTCTCTCTCCACATGACTAATCCAGGAATTTAGTTTGTATGACTATATATATTTGTAATGGGCTTTTTTCTTGCCTTCTCAATGGGAAAGGAAGGGAGACAATTTAAAACTGAAAATTAAATAAAATTGAATTTAAGAAAACTTCAAGTGCAACTACATTCTATGACTACATTAACTGGGGGTGAGAGTGAGAGTTGGGAGGGGGGTAGGGGGAGAGAGGGCAGGGGAGGGGAGAAATCACATCATCTTCCTTACAAAAATTTTTAAAATCTTCTTCACAAATACAGGATACTGGATTAGATAGAGGTTTAGATGTAGGTGTGTGTGGGGGGAGGGGTGTTAATATTTAGGGTTTTAATGGACCCCAATCCCACTGAACGAGCAATATAATACAGCAGTCAAAAAGTTAATGCTATCTTGGGATGCATCAGTGGAATCATGGTTATCAGAACTAAGGATGCAGTGATCCCTTTGTACTCTGCCCTGATTTGACCAAATCTGGAGTATTGTGCTCAATTGTACCCATCACTGTTTAAGCACACTGGAAAGAATCCAAAGGAAGGCTACCAGAATGGTGAAGGGCTTTGAGTTCAAGGAACCCCTTGAAGGAACTGGAGATGTTTAGCCTAAAGAAAAGAGACTCAGAAAAATAAGATAGAATTCAAATATTTGAAGATCTGTTAAACGGAACAGAGATTAGTCTTATTCTATTAGGGCTCCAAAGAGTTTGGCAATGAGTAATAGTTAAAAACAGATAAATTTAGGTTTGATGTCAGGAAAATTTTCCTATTAGACGTGTGCATAAATAGACTGGCCTACCTAGTCAGGTAGTAGATTCTTCCTCATAAGAGGTTATTAAGTTAGATGGTCCACTTTTCAGGGATGTTAGAGTGGGGATTCCTTTTAGCTATTCATTGTGTGTTCTAGAAGGTTCTTTCAACTAGGAAAAAGCCCTGTGACTCTATGACATAAAGGTAGGATTTAGAATTCAATACTATTACAATACTAGGCACTGTGTCAAATGCTGGGGTTACAAAGACAAAAAGGAAGCAGTTCTAGCCCTCAGGGAGTTTATAATCTATCAGAATGCCATTTCTAGGAATGGAAAATCCCATTTACTGTGAGTGAAGTGAAAGGTTTGGTTTTGGCATTGTTGATTTTGAGCTAACAATGGGACATCCAAACAGAGAGTAAGACATGAGTTAATGTACCAGACCCCAGGTAAGTATGCTTTTTGGTCATTTGCTACTAACTAAATTTCACAGGTCCCTTTTTTAGTGACCCCACCCTAGGTATCAAAAAATATTAGGGTGATCTAGGGGATAAAGGATTTCTCCTTTCTCCCCATAAAAAATTTTCCCCCTGGATCCCAGTTTTTTCTTTCATTCTCTGGCAAGAGGGCATTTCAGGGCATGAGTTACACACAGTGAAGTCCCATCACTCCTAGTTCACATTGTTCAGGCAGTTTACTTCAGTTTCATAGAAACTTACACGATCTGTCAACAATACAGAGGTTAATTCAGATAGAATTCCGGTACACTGAGTGCTCCCAGATACTACTCATCTTCTCTCCACAGTCTAGTCCAGGGATGAGGTTAACTTTCTTGGGTCCCTTCTGGTTCTTAAAGAACTAGGATTATTCCCACTTTGATTGTCAGATCCACTTCCTCTGATTAATTTTTATATAAAGTAATATGATTTTAGGTATCTTTTCCCCCTATGATTCATGGGTGCAGGGAACTCCCAGTGTGGAAATTTCCTCCAGAGGCAGAGACTGTGACGTCATCTGTATACAGAACTCAGGACTGAACCTAGATATTCCCTCTCACTGACCAAGCTGCCTTTCTAACTGTCCTTAGAGAGGTACAAACAGTTCTTCCAGTCCAGATCCATACCACGTCTTCTCTATATCTATATATTTTCATCACTCCACTTCCTCCCCAATTGGGTCCCTTTGCTGTACTGTACCTCCATTTTCTCTGTAAAGTGGGAATAACAGGAGATAATAAGCATAAAAGCATTTTGAAAAGCAGAAACAAAGGATGAAAGGGCTTTTCATTCTCCACCGGCAGAGGGCGTACCCCGTCTCTGATGAGTTAAGAATAGATTCAGAATCAAGACCACTGTTCTTGGCTCCTGCATCTCAGACCCAGGCCATTGGAGTTAGGATGGGGATGAAGAGGAAAGGGGAGGGGTTTCCAGACACTCAGTTGATGATCCCAGGTGGGAAACTGGGTTATAGCAATGCATTGGGGTTTTTGCTAGAGACGTGAAAAGAATCTATGCATTTCAGCTCAGCTAGGCCGACTGTGAAAATGGGCAGGAGTGAAGGTGGGGTGTGGAATAGGAATGGAGGCGCCAGGCCTCTCCCATCCCCCGCAGGGCACCTTCCAGCCCCGCCCAGAAAACAGTAGCTTTAAGAGAAGCAAGACTGACGGAAAATGGGCAGAACGTCCCTACAGTGGTTGGCCAGCTGCGATGTCACTCAGAGCAATGCGTGGGGTGGTGTTGGGTGGGGTGAGCCCACGCCTGAGTCACCCGCGGGGAGGGGCCACGCACACTTTGGAAAGTTTGGAACCGTTGGGCGGTGCGTCAGACCCGGGGCAGAGGCATGGAGACGGGGGATGGCGGATCGGTAGGGCCGTCGCCTTCCTTCAAAGAGGAGCTGCTCTGCGCCATCTGCTACGATCCATTCCGCGACGCGGTGACTCTGCGCTGCGGCCACAACTTCTGCCGGGCCTGCGTGGGCCGCTGCTGGGAGCTGCAGGATTCGCCCGCCTGCCCGGTGTGCAAGGAGCGGGCGTCCCCGGCGGGGCTGCGCACCAACCACACGCTCAACAACCTGGTGGAGAAGCTGCTGCGCGAGGAGGCCTGCCCGGCCCGCCCGCGGGGACCCCGCTTTTGCCGCCTGCACAACGGCCAGCTCAGCCTCTTCTGCCTGGACGACAAGGAGCTACTGTGCGGCTCGTGCCAGGGCGACCCGCGGCACCAGGGCCACCGCGTGCAACCCGTGCAGGGCACGGCCCGCGACTACCGGGTGAGGGGGACCGCCCGTCGGGCCACCAGCGGGGACTTCGGCCCACGTGGGTGGAGTACTGGAGTGGGCGCACCCGGGAAGGCCGCAGCGCGCGCTTAAAACCAGGCGCCTGGGCTGTCCTAGGAGCCTGGGCTGGGCCCCCAGCTGCTGCACGCAAGCCTGGAGTTCCCCAGAGCTTGAGCTTGAACTTGGCCCCGCCCCCTGCCTAACTCGCCTGGTTCCCGCTCTACTGACCCGAATCCCTTCCATCGCCCCGGGCTGAAGCGCTTTGGGGGACGAACGATTTCATAGTTGTTCGGACTCTTAGAGGCCCCACCGGAAGCTTTTCCTGGTTCCCTTGAGAAAAGGAACAGGATTTGGTGTCCGAGGGCTCTTCTGCTTACTACTCACTTTCCAGCTTCTTTGGGCTGGCCTCTTTCCTGCTTTGTGCCTTAGTTTCCTAATCCCTAAAATGAGGGAGTTGTACTAAATAACTTCAATGCCTGCTACCTTCTAACGCTATTCATACTATTCTATGACAAAATGACAATTTGCACTTACGTAATGCTTTAGAATTAATACAACCTTTTCCTTACCCCTTGAGATAAGTAGGTGATGCAAGTAATATCATCATTGTTTTAAAGATCAGAAAATTTGCACTCAGAGGGGGTAAGAGTGAGAGCTAGGATTCAAACCCAAGTTCAATACTTTCTTCTCCATCACACTACCTCTACCTGCGTATGTGCCCCTACCTGCAAGATGATAGGATAATCTCATGTGATTTTTAGCTATTGGGGAAGCCTGGCAAGCTGAGATACAACGACTGAGTTCCCTCCCTCCCTGCCCTCCTCCTTCCAGCCTGTTGCCTAGTTCCCCTTTTGGGGTAAGGAGTAAAAGGTCAGAGCAGTTTCCTTCTGTCCTACCCAGGTCTTAGATTTTCTGTAATTGGAAGGGGAAGAAAGAGAGGGAAAGAATTCTTGACTCCAGGGCCCATACTCTATTTACTGCACCACCTAGCCACCCCTCACCCAAGGCCTCACAGCTAGTAAATGACAAGCAGAACTCAAACTCAGGTCCTCTGATTTTAATCAATGCATTTTCCACTATTCAATACTTCCCCTTATTCAAGATCTTGTGCCCTAGGTATTATTTGTCAATAGCTGCCTACTGCTTCCTGAGTGAGTCTCTGTACCAGAAAGGAGTTATGTAAGAAGATATGTAGGTGAGACTGGAGGCTTCAGAGGAGAATGGCAGTAGCCATATAAGGAAAGGAGTAAAGCCTCTCCCAGAATTCAGTAAGATACAGCAGACAAGATAATTATATGTACAAATGTTAGGAACTCAGAAAAATAGTGGACCAGCCTCGAAATGGCAACAAAATGTCTTCAGGAAGGAAGTTTAAATAATAGAGCAGGCTGGGGAAGTTCATCCCAGAAGACTGAGAAGAAAATCTCAAATGGTAGAAGTGGGAGGCTGTGAAGGACAAGTGAACTCAGGAATCATTATCACTTCCTAGGAGTCAAGAAGACTCATCTTACTGAGTTCAGATGTGGCCTCAGACACTTATTAGCTGTGTGGGCAAGTCATTTAATCCTATTTGCCTCAGTTTCCTCATCTGTAAAATAAAATAGAAAAAAAGGCTATTCTACCTATTTTAACAATAGGATCCTAGAATGTTAGCGCTTGCAAAGCAAGCAAGGATCTAATCAATCACTATGTAAGGTGCTGGGGATACAAGAATAAAAGTGCTGTATTCCCTGCCCTCAAGCTGTTCACATTCTACTAGGAGAAAACAACAATGTAACCAGATTTATATAAGATATAAAATATATCAATATTCACTTATGTTCAGCTCTTTATGACCCCATTTAGGGTTTTTTTGGCAGAGATACTGAAGTGGTTTCCTTGTCCTGCTCATTTTACATTTGAGGAAACTGAGGCAGGCAGGGTTAAGTGACTTGCCATGGGTCACACAGCGAGTAAGTGTCTGATGATGGATTAGTAACATGACTCTTCCTGACTCCAGGCCCAGCACAACCACTTCACCACCTAGCTGCCTTTGCAAAATTTATACAAGATGATATTGTGGGGGAGGGAGGAAAGCACTAGCAGCTGTGAGGTCCAGGAAAGCTTCATTTAGGAGACAGTATTTGAGCTAAGCCTTGAAGAAGGCTAAAGATTCTAAGAATTGGAAGTGAGAGCAGAGTGAGCTCTAGGCATGAAGCACAGCCCATTCAAAAGTGAGGAGATGGGAAATGGAATTTTGCATATGAAGGATAGCAAATAGAAAAGGAAGTTATAATTAAATTCAATATCTCTTCCCCTAAATCCTCCCAACTTCTAAACTTCTGTATTACTATCAAGGGCACCACATTCCTTGAAATCCCCCGGAGCTCAAAACCTAGTGTCCTTCTAGATTCCTCAGCATCTATTACCCCACGCCCCATATCCAATTAAGCCAAAGCTTGTCATTGTTACTTTCACAACATCTCTCAGATGTGGCCCTTCTTTGCTCTGACACTGATACCACCCGGGTGCACACCCTCATCACCTCCATTTTGGACTATGGCAATAACCCTCCAGTTGGCTTCCCAGGCTCAAGTCTTACCCCACTCCAGTCCATCCTCCACTCACCTTTCAAATTAATCTTCCTAAAGTACAGGTTTGACCATGTCACCCCCTCCTCAGAAAACTCCAGTGACTGACTGTCATCTCCAGGAGCAAATAAAATCCAGTCTTCTTATACCTTCTACCTTACATCCCCCATGCGCTCTTCAGTCTAGTGATGCTGGTCTTCTTGTTGTTCCTCCAGTAAACCACTTCATTTCTCAGCCTTGGCCATTTCCCCGATCTCCCATGCCTGAAATGGTCCTCCTCATGTTGCCTACTTCCTTCAAGGCCCAGCTAAAATCCCACCTTCTCCAGGAAACCTTGCCCAGTCCCCCTGAATCCTAGTGCCTCCCCTCTGTTAACTATTTCCTGTTTATCCTGTACATAGCTTGTTTATTTTTTTTTGTTTTATTTTGTTTGCATGTTGTCTCCCTCATTAGATTGTGGGCTCCTTAACAAGGATTTCTTTTGCCTTTCTGTGTATGAATGCATGCACCAGTGCCTGGTACCTAGTAGGTGATTAATAATTGCTTATTGACTGGCTAAGCTTGGAAAGGGAAGGTGGATGATTAAGGGCATCATAAAAGCTGAACAGAAGAGTTTGTATTTGGCCCAATAGGAGTGACATGCTCAAACTTGTGCCTTAGGATGATCGCTTTGGTAGTTGTGGAAGAGAGGGATTGGAGAGAGCCAAGACTAAAGGCAGGGAGACCAGAGATTTTAGAGATTGCCCAATCCAGATCTTCCACATGAGAAAACAAGCCAAGAAGCCTGAAGGAGTGGCCTGCTATCTGATAGCTAAGAAGTGGCAGAGACAGGCTCTGACTGCTGGTCCTCTAGGCCCAGACCTGGCCAGCACTGCCTCTCCCACTGTAGACTGCTGCCTTTTCTTCACTCTGCTGGTTATCATCTAATCCAGTGATAGCTGTCCTTCACATGCAAAAGTCCATCTTCCATCTCCTGGCCTTTGAATGGGCTGTGCCTCATGCCTAGAGCTCATTCTGCTCTCACTTCCAATTCTTAGAATCCTTAGCCTTCTTCAAGGCTCAGCTCAAATACCACCTCCTAAATGAAGCTGTCCTGGACCTCACAGCTGCTAGTGCTTTCCTCCCTCCCCCATAGTCTAATTCAGTGAAGAGAAACCAAGGCTCCAAAGGCTCATTGATTTGTTAAGGGTCAGTCACCAACTAACAATGTGGCTCTGTTCGAGTCACTTCCTCTTTGGGCCTAGTTTCTTTAGCTTTAAAACCAGGGGGTTTTAGACTTTGATGTCATATCTCTAAGGACCTTTTCAGCTCTATGACTTGGTGGCATCGTCTGACTCAGCTCAGCATAACTCATAACCACATCTGAAAAAATTCATGGTTTAATGATGGTAAGTCAATTTGGTAGAGAAAATACATATTTGATGCTAAAATCACAATAGAGTGTGAAGTAAAAAAACACTGGCAAATGACATAAAAGAAAATTGTAGAAGGGTTGTGGGGGAATGAATTTGTTAGGCCTAAGAAGAATAAAGGAAAATGTTGCCTACTAGAGGAGGTTGGAAACATCTTTCCAAGGGACGTGGAAAAAGGCTGAGATTTTTTCTTTTCTTTTCTTTTTTTTTAACTTTGGTATTCAAAAATTTAGAGAGCTCTAGTGTGGCTATGGATTAGGAAAGTATTTAAGCCCCAATTAGTTAAGGCCGAGATCAGGAGTGGGGTACTGAGGCCTCCATTTGTTCTGTGAAGTTTGGGTTCAGTCAAAGGGCCACACTTGAGGACCTAGAGGGCCACATGTGGCCTCAAAGTCTCAGGTTCCCCATCCCTGACATAGATGTTTTAATTAACTGTGCAAAGTCATATAGGAACCTTTAGAAGAGTAATCTTTTTTTTTTTTTTAAAGCAGTTGGGGTTAAGTAACTTGCCCAAGGTTACACAGCCAGTTATTTTGTGTGGGTGCCAAGTATCTGAGGCTGGAACTGATCCCAGGTCCTCCCAACTCCTGGCCGGAGCTCTTACTCACTGTACCATCTAGCCGCCCCTAGAAGAGTAATCTTGAAAACTGGGAAAAGGGAAGTAGTATTGGGAAGTGGATAGAGCATGACACTTGGAGTAGGGCCTGGGTTCAAATCCTATCTCAGACATTTATTAGGTGGATAAGGTTGGACGAGTCACTTCACTTCTCTGAGCCTCAGTTTCCCCAATGTAAAATGGGAATAGCAACAGCCCCTAGCAATTACAGTACTGCATCTTGCTCTTTATGGGAGAACAAGGCCAAGAACTACATGTAACTGGAAGAAGCAGAGAGTTTACAGAGTTGGAAGGAGAACCCACATGAATGAGATCTGTTGGAGAAGTTGCCCACTGAGCTGTTCCCCATCCAACCTGCCTTGCCTAGAGCATCATTGAAACATTATTAAATGACTTGTTTCCAAACACCTTAACATGATATGATCTTGTGTGTGTGTGTGTGTGTGTGTGTGTACACATTATATACACAGAGTGCGAGTACTTTGGAGTAACAATAATCCAGGACCCATTTGCAGACATATCTGTGCTTACCTGAAGTTATTCTATAATTTTTCAGTTATGTCTGACTCTGACTCTTTGAAACCCCGTTTGGGGTTTTCTTGGCAAAGATACTGAAGTGGTTTGCCATTTCTTTCTCCAACTCACTTTAAAGATGAGGAAACTGGGGCAAACGGGGTTAAGTGACTTGTCCAGGGTCATACAGCTAGTAAGTATCTAAATAAAGTAAGTAAGGCTGAATTTGAACTCAGAAACATGACTCTTCCTGACTCCAGACTCCAGACCAGCACTCTGTCTACTGTGCCATCTAGCTGCCCCTGTAACATATAAACATATACTTTTTGGGGAAGGCTATGTAATAAGGAGCAGGGTTTAGAGACTGTGGATGTCCAGACTACTCTAGAGAAAGATCTTAGAGATCAGGGACTTGGTTTCATCAAAAGATTTGTGGAAGCAAAGGACTATTCAAGGGTAGGCCTATTATGAAGAAAATTGAACTTAACAGAGAGCCAGAGAATAGATTCGATGTCATAGAGGTTGGAGTAGAACAGTGACCACTCTAGGTCAGCTTTGTAGGGTCAGTGCCCATGGAACCCTGGGTTGACTTCAGAAATCAAGCTCATTTACAAGGTCAAGGGGTCATATGAGATCTTGGTCTAGGATCCCCCTAGCTTAGGTGTATACCAGACCGATATTTCATTACCATGAAGCTTTATTATCTACAGATCAAGTATTAAAATGGTAGAATCCCATATTGCCAAATTAATTCTCAGTAACATAATTACAACCACCTTCTGGTCGAGGGTCCATATTAATGCTATTTTGCAAATGTAAATAAGGAACTCACCACTTATAAATTTTTGTTGTTCAGTCATTTTCAGTTTTGTCCAGCTGTTCGTGACGCCATTTGGGATTTTCTTGGCAAAGAAACTGGCGTGGCTTGCCATTTTCTTCTCCAGCTCATTTTATAGATAAGGAAACTGAGGCAAACAGGGTTGAGTGATTTGCCCAGGGACATACAGCTAGTAGTAAGTATCTGAGGTCACATTTGAACTCAGGTCTTCCTGACTCCAGGCCTGGCACTGTGTACATTGCGCCACCTAGTGGCCCCTCCGTTTATTAATACCTAAATGCTGTTTTGAAAAAAATCTCATGTGGCACATATGTTCAAGGGAACAACCCTTCCTTTGGCATTGTATTTTTATGCACTAGAGTTCTAAATAACCTTCACCTTTGAAATAAATTTCTCAACTCTTATGGAATCATTGTTTCAAGCTCCTATCTGATGTAAGAATCCTGTCTACTCCATCCTTGGCTGGCAGCCAGCTAGCCACATTGTTCTACAAGGTTCTCACAAACAATTTTTTCATATACTTTGCTGAAATACAGGTACACTCTTGTCTTCAGCATTCAATCAGTCATTCACCAAGGATTTATGAGAATCCTACTATATGCCAAGTTCTGGGCTAGGCTGGCACTTATTTCAGTCCATAATCATGGTTTAGATTTTCCCACTAGTGGTGCCAATCTATCCGTCTTTTCATTCTATATGATTCTTATCTGTATCATCTCATAAATATTTCATAGAGGATCTGCCCAAAGTGCCAGAGATCTTTACATGCACCTTTTAAAATTCAGGATTATCAGTGAAGTGCTCAGGGCTGTTCCCATGTTATCTTTTCTCATTACATGACTGATATACTTCCTTTTCTGATCATGCATGAAATATTTTATGCCACTTCTTGTACACCTATCATCTTTGGTTGTACAACAACATCTCCTTAATTTTGCTATGCCCCTTGGGCCACCTATCATTTGGATATTTTAGAGATTGGGATTTTATTTTTTGCTTTTTTTTTTGGAGGGGGGAAGGCAGGACAAATAAGGTTAAGTGACTTGCCCAAGGTCATAGGGCTAATAAGTGTTAAGTGTCTGAGGCCGGATTTTAACTCAGGCCCTCCTGACTCCAGGGCTGGTGTTCTATTCACTGTGCCACCGAGCTGCCCCTAGAGAGTGTATTACTAAAGATTCACAGCATCATTAAGTCTAGTAACCAGTTTAAACACATTTTTTTTTGAGACTGGGACTCCCTATTTTACCTAGGCTAGAAGTACAATAGCCACTCCTGAGGCAATCCCAATGTTGATAGGTCCAGAGGCTTTAACCCACTCTGTTTTTCTGACCTAGAGCAACTGGCCCTTTCTTAGGCAGTCTGGTGGCCCTCAGCTCCTGGGAGCTCACCATATTAGTGTCAGACTGAGTGTTGACACTTGATCAGCTTTAGCTTTGCTAGAACTCAGAAATCCCAAATTCAAGGGGTCCTCAAGTCTCAGCTTCCCCTGGTATCCTGGATTATAATAGTGTGCTGCTACAATCAGCCTCTAACACAATTCTTAAAAGGCATGTACTTATAATATTATGGGATTCAGAGTAGCTATGAGAATTGAAAACCACAGAAATTTGGAAGTAACCTTCAAAATTTACCAATGGTCAGGTCTTTTTATCTAGTCAATTTCTTAAGATGTATCATATTATACAACCAAATTTCATACCACATCTGTACTATGCAAATATGGAACAAGAAAAGAAAATGAAATGTTGGAGGAAGGCAGAAAGCAATTTAATTAACCAGTGAGACTATAAAGCCCAATTTTCATTAAATAATAGAACATCTAAAATAGAATACCCAGCTTTCTTATTTTTTAAAAAAAGTTATCTTTTGTTTTTACACCTATATTTCCCATTGTGGGAATTCCCCTTCCAAGAACCATCACTTGTAAAAAAAAAAAATTAAAGCAGAAGAAAAAAGTTGAGAAAGACTAACCAAGATTTTCTCCCCTATTTTTTATGTATATCCCTTCTGTGACTATTTCCTTCTTCACCCCTGTTTCACATGAAGAGGTGCCCTTTTCCATACCAAGCCAAACTCCTCTCCATTTACAAGTATTCCTATTCCATCCAGTTCTCTCCAACAAAATGCCCTTGGATCATCCCATTCTTGCACCAATCCTCAGTCACTCCCAATCTACTAGTTGCTTACCTACTAGCTACAAACATGTCCATGTCTCCCCCCATCCTCAGAAAACAACCCCTTATTTGATCTATCCATCCCTTCTATCACTCTATATCTCTCCCCACTTTTGTGGAAAAACTTTGAAAAGTTCATCTACAATAAGTGTTTCCACTTTCCTCTCACTGTTTTTCCGAAACCGTTCTCTCCAAAGTTACTAATAATCTCTTAATTGACAAATCTAATGACCTTTTCTTAATTCTCATCCTTTTTGACCTCTTTGAGATTATCATTCCCCTTTTCTCATTGATACTTCCTTCTCTTTAGGTTTTTGTGAAATTGCTCTCTCCTGGTTCTTCTATCTGCCTTACTGCCCCATCTCTGTGTCCTTTCTTGGATCTCACTAACAGTAGTAGTGCACCAAAGCTCTGTCTTGAGCCCTTTTCTCCCTTTATGTTATTTCATTTGGTTATCTCATTAGTTCTCATGTTTTCAGTATCGTATCTATTGAGATGATTCTCCAATCTACTTGTTAAACCCTAACTTCTCTCCTGACCTCCAGTCTCACATTTCCAACTGCCTATTAGACATCTTGAACTGAATGTTCATTAGACATCTTAAATTCAACATGTCCAAAACTTAAATCATTACCTTTCCCCCAAAACCCTCCCTTCTTTCTAACTTACCTATTATGGCTGAGGGTACCACCATCATCCTAGTCACCCAAGCTCAAAACCTAGGTGTCATCTCAACACCCTACTGTCTCTTGCACCCCAATATCCAATCAGTTGCCAAGTCCTATTGTTTCTACCCTCATAACATCTTCCATATAAGCCCCATTCTTTCCTTTGACTTGGAGCAGTTCTCCATCAGCTAATTCCTGGACTATGGTAATAGTTTTCCTCAAGTATTTCCCCACTTCAATCCTTCTACTCAGCTGCCAAAGTGATCTTCTGAAAGCACAGATCTGACCATATCATTCCACTCTACCTCCACCTAGTGGCTTCCTATCACCTGCAGGATCAAACATAAAATCCTCTGTTCTTCATAATCCAGTCTCTTACTACCTTTCCAGACTTCACACACCTTCCTCCCCTCTACATACTCAGGGATCCAGTAACACTCGTTGCTCCCAAAACAAGCACTCCATTCCCTGACTCTGAGCATTTTCACTGGTCCCCCATCCTTAGAAGGTTCCCCTGCTTAATTTTTTCCTCCAAGCTTCCCATAAGGCTCAGTTAAAGAATCACCTTCTGCAAGAAGACTTTCAGTCCAACTTAATCTTAGTGTCTTATTTCTGAGACTAGCACAAATTTATTTTCTGTATCACAGAAATAACCAGCCCTCTGAAAAATGTGTTTACACCACACTTTTAATTTGAATGGCCTTATTAACCATTTTCTCCATCATGTTCCTAAGTCTAAACAGTCAACAAAATAATCTATCCATTTTTGTGGCATTTGTTATAATGATTTGTACATTTGCTGATGTCTGAGGTATAAATGTTCATACTGAAATATTTAAGTCAGCTCAGGTTCCTGTTGGCTCTAGAACACCTGGCTGTGTCCTTCACTAGACTAGGAGCCTCTTGAGAGAAAGGACTTTTTTTTTTTTTTGGTCTTTCCTTGAATCCCCAGCTCTTAACACTGTTCCTGGCACACAGTAGGTGCTTAATAAATGTTAGTTGGCTGACTGACACCAAAAAAAAAAAGAGTCTGACCTTCTATGCAGTATTCCAAATTGATCATCTCCTGCCTCTTCAAAGGTGAGGGAGGTTTTTTCTTATATCTCTTCTTTGGGGCCACCAACTTTCTAATGAGTTTTAAGATAAATGAATCTTTCATTTTGCTTTCAAATACACTTAGAACAAAAGGCATAAATATAGGTAAAAATCCATCCTCAATTAAACATTTACCTTGCTGTTTGTTGGCTGCCTTCAGTTGTCCCTTGTTCATTAGTAGGATTCAGAGATTCCATATCCAAAGGACCCCAGGAATCATCTTTGATGGAAGCTGTTCTTATTGTCTCTAAGTAGCATGTACAACAAATATGTTTAATGGATCAAGTAGCTTGATGGAAGCTATTATCATTATATATAAGCAGCACATATAATGAATATTTTCCATTTAAAATTACACAATGTAGCATATCCCCCTCTCTACCACATGGTGCAGTAGACTTTCATTTTAATAATCAAAACAGAATAACAAGGGGCGGCCGGGTAGCACAGTGAGTAAGAGCACCAGCTCCAGTGTTGAGAAGACCTGGAGATCAAATCCCGGGCTCAGACACTTAACACCCACCCAGAAACACCTGGCCATGTAACCTTGAGCAAGTTACTTAACCCCAATTGCTTAGGGGTGGCCAGGTGGCTCAGCGAGTAAGAGCACCGGCTCCAGTGTTGGGACGACCTGGAGATCGAATCCCGGGCTCAGACACTCAGCACCACACCCAGAGATAACTGGCCGTGTAACCTTGAGCAAGTTACTTAACCCCGATTGCTTAAAAAAAAAAAAACAACAGAATAACAAATTTGATGATTTCTTGTCATGGGATCAGAGATCTAGAGCCAGAGGGGAACTCAGAGACCATCTCAGCCAACTCCCTCATGTTACAGAGAAGGAAAATTAAGTGACTTGCCCCAGTCACACAGGTATTGAGTTGTTGTATGTTGGGTGAATCCATGACATAATAGAATTCTGAATGGGGACTCAAAAGACTTTGGTTCTAGATCTGTCATGATCTAGCTATGTGAGACCTTGGACAAATCACCTTACCTCTCAAGGCTTCAGTTTCCCCATCAATAAAATGAAGGCATTGGGCTAAATGATTCCTGAGATACTTTTCAGTTCTCAAATTCTATGATTCAAAAACTTTTAAATTGTTTTCTAGATATACATGTTAATATGTAGCAATGTATGGTGGTGGTATGGGAGAAGGGAACAAGCATTTATTCAGTACCTACTATATGCCAGACATTGTGCTAAGTACTCTCATTTGATCCTCACAACAACCCTGTGAGGGTAGGTGCTATTACTATCCCCATTTTACTGAGGAAACTGAGGCAGACAGAGGTTAAGTGACCTCCTCAGAGTCACCAGTAGAAAGAATATTAGTCTTGGATTCAAAAGATGTTAATTCTAATCTTGGTTCTACCTCCCAAACATTCTCTTTGTCTTCATTGTATGTTACTTCCCTTTCCCCTATGGAGAATATGTATTACTCTACCATTAGGCCAACTGACTTTTTCTCTGTTCTTTGAACACATGACATTCCATCTTCTATCCCTATACTATTGTACTAGCTGTGCCCTATGCCTGGAATACACTACCTCCTCACCTCTGCTTCATGTAATCTCTCTCTGCCTTTAAAGTACCACCACCTTCTACTTGAAGCCCTTTCTGATCTCCCCAGCTGCTAATGCCCTTCCTGCCTTGTATATGTTGTATACATATATGTACATATTAGTTTTTATTTATTCTGTGTATGTGAATATGTATATATGTGTGTATATATATTATATATGTGTTTGTATGTGTTTGTGTGTATATGTATGCATATCTCCCCCTCCAATAGAACCCTTGAGACAACAGATGGTTTCCTTCTTTGTATTTGTATTCCTACCCCTTAGCACAGTGCCTGGCATATAGTAGGTGCTTCATAAATGCTTGTTGACTGTTTAGCATTTACCATCTATATTAGGCTATATTACTCCAAGCAAGTTGCTTAACTCTCTGTTCCTCAGTTTCCATCTTGGTCAGATGACAATAATAATGCTTAAACTTCCTGCCTCACAGAATTGTTGTGAGGAAATCACTTTGTAAACCTCAAAGTGACAGGCCAAAATGAGTTATTACTATTTGTTAATCACAAAGAATTATAGAAATGTCAATGGCTAGAATCCTTGCTTGTCATGAGGACCCAGGAGAATGAAAGATTGGCAAATCTGACTTGTGACCTCCTTTTTTCTTGTCTTCCTTCTTATTCAGGCGAAGTGCAGGAATATGGAGCACTGTCTTCGGGAGAAAGCCAAAGCTTTCCGAGCCATGCGTCGTTCTTATGAGGCCATTGTCAAGCATAATCAGGTGAGTGTTCCATTGGGAAAGCTATGCAATGCAGAACTTCTGCTTGGGACAGAAAACAAAAGTGAAAGCACGGTAGGCAGAGGAGGTGGGAAGGCACTGATCCTGGCTGATACAGTAACATGAAAAAGAGCACCATACCTTTGCCTGGCCTTAACATAGTATAGCTTTTTCTATAGGGACCCCAAATTTTCTCCCTCTGCATCCCTCTGTTTTAGAAGCCCTAAGGCTTGTGTGGTAGTTTCTTCCAGAGCTAGAAGTATAGATTGAGAGGAAGGAAGAAGAGCCAATGAAGTGTAGATACTTGTTGAATGAAATGAGCAAATGAATGAAAGATGGAACTTGGAATATCAGGATTAAACTCTGGGCTATTCCCTCTTCTCAACCACTTCTGTAGTCATCCTTGTTCAGGTCCTCATCTCTTTTCTCCTAGTTTATTGCATTAGTTTCCTAACTGGTCTTCTTGCCTCTCATCTATCCCCTCTACAATTCTCCTTAACTTTGCTATTCAAGGAATCTTCCTTTTTTTTCTCTTTTTGTGAGCCAATGAGAGTTAAGTGACTTGCCCGGGGTCACACTGGAAGCTAGCTTTGAAATCAGGCCCTCCAGGGCTGGTGCTGTATTCACTGTTCCATCTAACTGGTCCCAGAAATCTTCCCAATGCATTGTGCAATAGTCTCCTGGTTCTTTTCACTTCATTTTGTATCAGTTCATGTAAATCTTTCCAGGTTTTTCTGAAATCTGCTTGCTCAGAGACTGGTTGGGCTTTGTTGTTGTTGCTGCTTTTATTTTTTTATGACTTGATGTACCCAAATGCCCTAGCACAGTGCCTTGAACATACTAGGTGAATTATAAATACTTATTAGATTGCCTTGAATTTTCTGGAAGGCTTCCTTGGTTGGTTTTGAAGATACATATGAAATTACCCATTGTTCTTGACTTCTTATCTTATGTTCTCTTTGTGGGATAGCAGCAGCTCAGTAGGGACTCGATGAAAGCTAAGTTGGCCATAGCAGTGGATGAACAGCTAGGGGCTGTAGAATGTGCCCAGTCATTTCCAGCCTTCATTGAATTTCATGTGGCTGCTACCACTTCCCTAGCTGCCTGCCTGAGCTCCTGTCATTTTCTCCTGGCTGGTCCATATAAAATACTGCTGGGCAGACCTTTTTTGATATTTGGTTACCCAATTCAGAGCTAGACCTGTTTGCTCTCTCTATGCAGCTGACTGGGAACAATGACCTATGGTTAATGAAGAAGCCAGTTTGAATTTCTTTTCAAAACTTTTATTTAAATTTTGTTCAAAATGTTCTGTTCTGTCTTAAGTTGAAGGTTGCAGGCTCTATAAGAACAGTTTGGTTTATTTCATTTTATTTTTTCTCAATTACATGTAAAAAACAATTTTTAATATTTGTTTTTTAAATTTTGAGTTCTAAATTCTTTTCCTCCTTCCCTTCCTTGAGAATGCAAGCATTTTGCTATAGATTATACATGTGTAATTATGCAAAATGTATTTCCATATTAGCCATGTTGCAAAAGAAAACACCCCAAACCAAAGAAAAATAAAGAAAATGAAAAATAGTAAGCTGCAATCTGCAATAAGACTCCACCAGTTCTTTCTCTGGAGGTGGATAGCATTTTTCATCATAAGTCCTTTGGAACTGTAAGAACAGTTTCTATTAAAAATGTTTCTGGCTACCTTGAACCAGAAGCCTTATGAGTACCTTATGGTCCTTATCAGTACCATTGGTTGTGGTGGTGGTAGTTGTTATAGGGGCAGCTAGGTGACACTAGATATGTTACCCTGGGCAAATCTCTTAACCTGTTTGCCTCAGTTTCCTCATCTGTAAAATGGGAATAATAATAATAGCACCTATATCTCAGGGTTGTTGTGAAGATTAAATGAAATAATATTTGAAGGCACTTAGCACAGTGCCTGGCATATGTTAAGTGTTACATGAATGTTTATTATTATGTTGTCATTGATAATGATGATGATGAAGAGTGCATTCTTCTGTTAGAAGAGGAAATGGATAATGGCACATTTATGATCTCAGTGAGAACATGCCCTTGGGGCTGCTTTTTTCTCTTTCTCTTCATCTGTAGAGAATTTCAACGAATCTAATAAATGTTCATTAAATGCCAACCACGTGTGAGACATAGCTCTAGACACCAGGGGTACAAAGCAAAAAAAAAAAATCACACAGACACACACATAAAGAAAACAGTCCCTGCCCTCAAGGAGCTTCCTTTCTCCTAGAAAGGAAGGAGGTTGCTGATGCCTGATGTTCACGAGGCCTGTTTTTAGACCACCTGCTGCAGCTACTATAGCACTTCTGTATCTCTGTCAGGAGCATTGTTTTTCAAGCTCTAGAACTTCCTTTGCTTAAAAAAGAGAGACAGAGCCAGTTCTCTCTTAACTGTTACACAAAAATGGTCCATTATTGCATCTTACAGTTGTGATTATGCTACAGCACATTCTAAGCCTCTGTAACTTAGCTATTTATTCTCTATGTGGGGACCACCATTGCTTTCTTTCTTTCTTCCTTCCTTCCTTCCTTCCTTTCTTTCTTTCTTCTTTTTTTTTTTTTTTTGCTTTTTGGAGGGGTAAAGGTAGGGTAGTTAGGGTTAAGTGACTTGTCCAAGGTCACACAGCTAGTTTTTGTGGTAAGTGTCTGAGGTCAAATTTGAACTCAAGTCCTCCTGATTCCAGGGCCGGTGCTCTATTCACTGCGCCACCTAGCCGCCCCTACTATTTCTTAAGGGGTCCCAGCCATGCTCTCTTCACTTTTGCTTAGCTCACTCTTTGGTCTTCTCCATTTTTTTCAACTTGGGTACTTTGTCCCTCCCTTTTCAGCACCCATTTATATGTTGTTTTCCCCTGCTAGAATCACCTAGCACAGTGCTTGGCACAAAATAACCATAACAAATACTCTATCTCTCCTCTGTAACCCACCTTAGGATCTTCTTTGGTACCCTATTTACCTGTTTCTGTCCTGTAGCAAGAGCCAGTTATGAGGAGGGGGCAGGGTTTCAGGGCTTCTCAACCTGTGTACTCCAGGAACTTCTTGTTAGTGACCTAATCAGCCTAGGAAGATCTCTTCCTAACTCCAGTGCCAATCTTCTGTCAACTCTGCAACATTGTCTTTCAATTAATGGCATTGGGAAGCCAATTTAGAATGTATAGTCACACCTTGATCCCTTATGTTGCTGGTGGTACCTCTCAAAATTACTTTGTTTTTATTTGGCATATAGTTTTTATTTTGTTGTTGTTTAGTAGCAGCTATCAAGGGGCAGCTAGGTGGTATATTGAATAGACCTCTAGACTTGAAATCGGGAAGATTAATCTTCCTGAGTTCAAATCTGCATTCAGACACTTGCTAGCTGTATGACCCTGGGCAAGTCACTTAACCCTGTTTGCCTCAGTTTTCTCATCTGTAAAATGAGCTAGAGAAGAAAATTGCAAAGATACTTTTTACTTAATTATATTCGTATGTGTTGTTATATGTAAGGTTACATAGTAAGTTGTTACATGTAAAGTTCTGGAGGGCAGGGATTTTGGCTTTTGTCTTCATATCCTCCCATCCCTAGCACAGTGCCTGCATGCAGTAGGCACTTAATTAATACTTGTTGATTGATTAATAATAACAGCTGACATTTACATAATCTTTTAAGAGTTGCAAAGATTTTCTATACATTATCTCATTTCATCTTCGTTATCTCCATTTTGCATCTGAGGAAACTGAGGCTCAGCAACTTTAGCTGTGCTTAGGGGCACAAAGCTAGTAAGTCTCTGAGGCAGATCTTCTTGACTTGAAGTCCAGTGCCCTCTCTACTCTACCATGCTGCTTACCTTGGATAGCTGTTCTAAAAATGCCGGCTACAGCTCATGCAATTCCAACAGTGACGAACAATGAGGACCATAACAACCAAAGCCAGTGAGGTCAGGGACAGCCTGCAGACATTCGAGCCTTTCATCAGCTGTCAAAACCATATCCCTGCTTCCTTCCTGAAAATGCCATTTCCGTTGGGTCTTGTAACACGGCCTGACCCTGTCAGCAATGGTGCCTCCCTGAAAGACTGCAGCAAAGGCCAGGTCCCCAAGTCCCAGCAGATTTTGTCAGGCCTCATTCTTAGTGGTGACAGTGCTATTAAGAACTTCTGGAAGTCAGTGCCATCTACCTGATTTTCCTTCTCCGTGATGTGGGTAGACCTTGTCACAGCCCAGCTATGAGACTGTAGAGTCTTTTCACAGTTGTATAGCAGCTGAGTAGTATGTACTGCCTGACATTTCTGAGGAATCTCCCCCTGCCACCCTCTCAGTGGGAAGGCAAGAATAATAACTGACATCTGGATAGCATACAGTGCCTGGCATATAGCAGGTGTTTAATAAATGCTTGAAACACTTGGCATCTTTGATCTCATTTGAGCCAAAAGACAAAAAAAGTACAGGAAAAAGGGCTAGATTTAGGACCTGGATTCAAATCTCAATTCTGCCATTTGTTACCTGTGTGACCTTGGGCAGCTAGATGCCTCAGTGGATACAGTACTGGGCCTGGAGTCAGGAAGATTCATTTTCCAAGTTCAAATCTGGCCTTATACTTACTAGCAGTGTGACCCTGGCCAAGTCACTTAATCCTGCTTGTCACAGTTTTCTCATCTGTGAGATGAGCCGGAGAAGGAAATAGCAAACCATTCCAAGAATGGTTTGCCAAAAAAAACCCAAATTGGGTCACAGAGTCAGACACAATTGAAAACAACTTAAAAATTACCTTGGGCAAGCCATTGGATCTCTATGGGGGCCTCAGTTTCTTCACCTGTAAAATGAAGGGGATGGACTAGGTAATCTCTAAGGTCCCTTACAATTCTATAATTGTGATCCTGTTAACTCTAAAGTAAAATTATTCATTTTACAGAAGAGGAAACTGAGGTTCTGAGAGGATACTTGCCCAGCGCTATTTTGGGAGCTTAAGAAATGCTGAGTAGTGGGTAGATCACTGGACCTGAAGTCAGGAAGACTTGAGATAAAATTCACCCTCAGATACTTAGTGGCCATGTAAATGTGCCCTCACTCGGCTTCTACTTCCTCATCTGTAAAATGGGGAGAACAGTGCCTGCCTCACAGCTTGTTGTAAGGAACAAAGGAGATAACGTTTCTAAAACTTTGCAAACCATAGAGTTCTATGTAAGTGTTAGCTATTGTTCTTATTACTTACTGTAGTTTTGACAAATTAATCCGTTTATTTACCAAATCATTCTTCTCAGCCTCTAACCACAGAACTTCACCCACAGATTCAGTCAGCGTTCCTCAGCCTTGACAAACCTCCTCTCTGCTCCCACTCCTTTTCTGTCTTCAGCCTAACCCATTCTCCATGTCTCCAAATTCCTTCCTCCGCACCTTCTCCCAGGCCCTTCTCACCTCTCTGCTCAGCTCACATTCTCCCCCACTGCCTTAGGTAGAAGCTGCCTGGCTCCAGGGCAGGATCCGGCAGGAGTTTGAGAAACTCCGAGAGTTCCTGAGGGTAGAAGAGCGGGCGGCCCTGGATGCAGTGACCGAGGAGGCTGGGCAAAAACTGAGGCAGGTAGAAGAAAAAATGAAACAGTTGGCAGAAGAGACTGAGGCCCTTGCTCACGAGATCGGGAGGCTGCAGATGGAGATGAAGGAAGATGATATCTCCTTTCTCATGGTAAGAGGCTGAGGTCGGGGTAGGGGGTGGGGAGCGGCGGTGAGAGAATTCTATGGGGCTGGTGGGAATGAACACATGAGGTCTTTTTGTCCCAAGAGTATCTAGGAGATCAGCGGCGTGGCTGATCCCAATCCCTTGTGCCCCACTTTCGGTGCCGACCAGTAGATATTCTTTTTTTTTTTTTTTTATGAGCAATCGGGGTTAAGTAACTTGCTCAAGGTTACACGGCCAGTTATTTCTGAGTGTGGTGCTAAGTGTCGGAGCCCGGATTCGATCCAGACACCGGTGCTCTTACTCGCTGTGCTACCTGGCCGCCCCCAGTAGATATTCTTGATTAAAAGTGTTCCTTGCTCCAGTTATAGGATTGCTATATGCTATTGATGAGAAAAGTGCTCCCTGTGAGTCTGCATTTTCTAAGAGCTTTGCAACAAACCCAGCATCCTTATAGCAACCTGCTTGCTCCTCTCTCCTCTCCTCCTCTCCTGTCACAGAGAAACTAAGGGCTGCTTTGGATTGATACTAATACCAGGAAATGGAGAGAATTAACTGGAAGCATAAAAGCTTCTGTGCGGTTAGGAATCTCCCATACTCCGTATCATATCTAAGTTTGGCTCACCGGGATGGAGTCCACAAAAGAACAGCAGAAATTAGTAGAAATTGTTTTTTTAATGGGGGGGTGCTATGGGAATTGAGCTTGAATAGAGTGTGACAGTGAATAGATAGCTGACCTTGGAGTCAGGGACACCTGGTTCCAAGGCCTTCCTGTGATATACACCAGCTGCGTGAATATGGGCAAATTATTTTAACCCCTTAGTTGTTGATTTTTCATGGGTAAAGGGAGTTTCCCCACTATGATAGTGTCATAGGTCCAGATGCCAAAAATTAAAAAAACAGACCAGCTGGTTTTTCTCTCAGTTAGAATACCTTCTACAAAAAAGGAAAGGGGATTTAAATGGAAGCAAAAGACATTTGAGGAGGATATAATAACTCACTGAATGTGAGACAAAACCAGGTGGTTCAGAAGATATGATTTAAAGCAGAGGTGTTAAGCATATGGTCATTAAAGTGTAATTGGGAAATATTTAATAAAATAAATAAAAATCCAGTACAACAGAGATAATGTTAAATTGTGGTTTTCTAAGTCAATGTGCAGCTGATTTAGGATCTGCTTCTTTAGACAGATTTTAAAGATTAGAATAAAAACTAATCTGCCTGGGATAATTTAAGTGTAGACCAGAGCAGAAGCAGAAAATAATTACAACTTAGATTTCTATAGTACTTTCAGATTTACAGAACACTTCCTGTATAACAAAGCTGTGGAGGTATAAATATTATTACCTCCATTCTATAGGTAGGGAAACAGAGGCCTGAGAAAAGTCAAATGCCTCACTAAATAGATGGCCATTTCTTTGAGTGTATGTGAATTGAAAATTAAAAGAGTACTGGTGACTTGCACACCTGACTCAATATACCAGAGCCTTTTGTCCAGCTGGATCACTGGCTACTCAGTAAACCAATAAGTTCTGACTGACTCCTGACCTGTAACTCCCATCTTCTTTTTCCTTAACTTCATTCCCTTTTTCTTGACCCTTCTTTCATCCTTTTCTTTTCCTTCTGATCTTCCCCTCTCTTCCACCAAATCCAATCCAACTCCCTCCCTTCCCCTATCCTCTGAATCCCTACCTCACTCACCTGCCCTGCCTTGCCCTGAGCTGCAAAGGGTTTGGTTTAGGAAGATAGGCGTCCCAGAAGATGAGGAGGACTGAGGAAGAAGGCTGTCCCAGGGAGGGAAATGGGGGCTTTTAACACTTTCTGCTCATGGTTGTAAGTTCTTCACTATTTTTTTATACTTTTTGTGGCTTATATGTAGATTTTTAAAAAATCATTTTAAGTCCATGTGTATCTGTGTCAAATATTTTATGTCATAACAAATTCAAGGTCCTGAGTTTGTTGGTTTGGATTTTGGTTTTTACTGATTATGTTGTTTTATGTATATGTCTCAATTTTTAGGAAAAGAAGTCATTTCATTCTCAGCTATTTAATAGGGACTTGTGAGAAAGTTCACAAACTTGTCTAACAATGGCTTAAAATGTTAGTGTTCAACTCAATTATCACTCTAAAGTTAATATAATGAATTTGAATATGGAATAGAATTAGAATACTGCCCCTACAGACATGGAATTTTACTAGCTGATCATGTCACCCAGAGGTGGGGAGCCTGTGAGTCAGGCCCCAAAAGGAGACATTTCTATTTTGGCCTATAACTGCAAAAAGGCAACATCACTTTGAAGGTCTGGAACAGGGACTTGAGGCCACATGTGGCCTCTATGTTTTCTACTGAATTTAATCAAAGGACTAGAGGGCCATGTATAGCCTTGAGGCTGCAGGTTCCCCACCCCTGGACTCTGAAGCAACAATATTGGGAAAGGCCATAAGGTACAGAGATGCTACTTGACAGCATTTTCCCTTATGTCTTTGCAGTGTACATTTTATTTTCCTTTTGTCTTACATCTTCCCTCTTAATTTCTTCCTTCTTTTCTCCTTCCTGTGTTATATCCTGGAATGGAGATGTTTGTCATGTTTACTGAATAGGATTGGTATTCTCCACTCTTCATTTTAAGAGCTGATGAGTGAAACAGTTTGCAATCCAGCAAAATGATCTATTTGCTATTCCCTGAACATATTACTCCATCTCCTCCTGTCTCAGTACTTTTGTTTAGCCTGTCCCTCAGGCCTGGAATTCACTCTCTTCTTACTTCAGCCTCTTAGAATCCCTAGCTTCCTTCAAGGAAAGAAGGGAGAAGATACTCATTTATTAAGCACCTTCTACATGCTTAGTGCTTTACTAATACCATCTCATTTTATCCTCATAAAAACTCTGGGAGTTAGGTACTATTTTTGCTCCTATTTTATAGTTGAGGAAACTGAGGCAGACCAAGGTTAAGTGATTTGCCCAAGGTCACAGCATCAGTATCTGAGGCTGGATTTGAATTTCAGGTCTTCCTGACTCCAGGCCCAGCACTTTAACCACTATACCTCCTAGCTGCTTCAATGCCCAGCTCAAATGCCACCTCCTGCGTGAGGCCTTTCGTGATCTTCTTGGTGGATAGTTTCTATTCTACCTACCTCCCCAAATGACTTTGTATTTTGTTTTTGTTGTTTAATGGTGTCTGACAATTCACGATCCCATTTGGGGTTTTCTTGGCAAAGACAGAGGAGCAGATTGCCATTTCTTTCTTCAGCTCATTTTACAGATGAGGAAACTGAGATAAACAGGGTTAAGTGACTGGCCCAGAGTCACACAGCTAGTAAGTGTCTGAGGCCAGATTTGAACTCAAGAAGATTTACTTCATATTTTATATTCACTAATCTATGTTCTCTTTGTTTCCTTCCAATATAATATAAGCTCTTGGAAGGCAGAGATGATTTTATTTTTGCTTTGGTAGCTACAGTGGCTAGTACATAGTTGGTGTTTAATAAATGTTTGTTGAATTTATATTTTTCCCTTTAAAAATAAACAAATTCATTCTAGGCTTTTTAATTAGACTCCTTGAATTTTTTTCCTTTTAATTATTGGCCTTTAATAGAAAGAAGGAAAAAAGGCTCTCTGTCTCTGATATAAAATGTTGTCCTGTGAGTTTAATCTTTATTCGTGACCTTCAAAATGTCTCTGCATGTATGGTTTAGAGCCCAGGGGTGGGGAATCTGCAGCCTTGAGGCCACATGTGACCTTCTAGGTCCTTGGGTGTGGCCTTTTGACTGAGTCCAAGTTTTACAGAACATATTCTTTTATTAAGGAGATTTGTTTTGTGAAGTTTGGATTCAGTTAAAGGGCTGCACTTGAGGACCTAGAGGGCCACATGTGGCCTCAGGGGTGCAAGTTCCCCAACCCTAGTTTAGGATGAAAACCAAAAGATTGAAAACAAATAGTAGAGTTGTGATACCCTCACTTTCCCAGGTTTGGAAACTGAGTGAAATTTTTCTGGGGTTCATAACACTTCTCAGATAAATGTTGGCTTTTATTGAGTCTAGATGTTTATCTCTTTACTGTATGTTCTTTTTTTCTTTCAGAAACACAAGAGTCGTAAACGTCGGTAAGTTCCTTGAAGTAATTGGGGAACAAATAAATCAATCATATTCCTTCCTTCCTTCCTTCCTTCCTTCCTTCCTTCCTTCCTTCTTTCCTTCCTTCCTTCCTTTCTTCCTTCCTTCCTTCCTTCCTTCCTTTCTTCTTTCCTTCCTTCCTTCCTTCCTTTCTATTGCTTTCTTTCCTTTCTTTTTTCCCCTTTCTTCCTAGCATGAAGTCACAGGATGTTAAAAAGAATCACAGCACAGTATATTTAGCTGTCCCCTTTTGTGGCTTCAGTCACACCTAGTCATATAAAAGAATTCCAGTGAGGCAATAACCAAAGCCCATTGAAAGTACATTCCACAGTAGCAGCTAGGTGACTCAGTGAATAGAGCATCGGCCCTAGAGTCAGGAGTACCTGAGTTCAAATCTGGCCTCAGACACAACTCACAAAAAAACTAACCTTGTGACCTTGGACAAGTCACTTAACCCCAATTGTCCTCCCCCCCAAAAAAAGAAAGTACATTCTAGAACTACCTTTGGAGTCCACAGAAAGGCATTTAAAATGACCACACCACAACAGTGAATGTTTGAGAACAGGAAGTTTGTATAATACAGAGATACCCACAGAATTTGAAGTCTACTCTCCTATCTTACTCTTGTTCCCACCCCCTTGTCTTAGTAGGTCTTAGTCCTTGAACCCTAAGTCTAATCCATGTCTAGCTCCATTTGCTTTCATTCTGTAAATGATAGTTCTTCCTCTCCCCCACCACACTGCCCTCCCAGTCCTTGCCCTACTGAACCCCCAAGTATAACTAACTTTAAGGTGGAATGGTTTTAAATCAGGTAGGAGGACTCTCACTTTGTTCAGTGTAAAAAAGTTATTTGCCCTGTTATTCTGAGGATGATCCTCCCACATAGGCACACCCTACCAGCCTACTTAATTTCCATATTGGTCAGCCAATCTGAAGAGCTCAACTCTGTTAGGAAGGGCATTGTTTTTTGTGATACAAGTACCCAAGAGGGAAGTTGACCGAAGAATTTTGGAGACCCTAAGCTTCTGATGCTCCTGGACTTAACTGTCTGGGGGTAGAGCCACAAGGATTGAACCCTAAGTAAGAAACCAGTGAGTTTAGCCATCTACAAGGAGTAGATGCTGCCTAGTTCTTTCAGTATTCCTCATGGATGTCCATAAGGTACCTAAGCATCAGGGAAACTGGGGAGGTAGTATGGTTATTGCTTCTGAGGACTCCCATGCCACTGAGGGAATGACAGCTACTGGACAATTATTCATGACACGTTTCCTCCAATGAAGCTCAGTCATGGTTTTAGGACTGGCCTGAGTGCTCTCACCCATCTATGGCTTAGCAGTAGGGTATATTACAAAGGATTATTTTCTCCCAGGGGCTTTTGAAGTCACTAATTGTAACAAGAGAAGAAGCAGTAGAACTTTGGGGATAGATCAAAGCACCCAGCACACTGGCTCCACAGACTAAGTCATCTCCATGGAGCACTAGAGGAAGAATTAGGGCCATCACAAACTTGCCCATAAGGAAGGGTGAGAGGTAACATAGTACAGTATATAGAGTGCTGGATTTGGAGTCAGAAAGAGCTGGGTTTGAATCCTGTTTAAGACATTTGCCAGCTGTGTGACCCTAGGCAAGTCATTTAATCTCTATGGGAGGAAGGAAGGAAGGAAGGAAGGAAGGATGGATGGATGGATGGAAGGAAGAAAGAAAGGAAGGGTTAACTTATTATCTACCTACTATGTGCCAGACAATGTACTGAACACTTTACAAACATTGTATCATTTGTGATCCTCACAACAACCCTGGGATGTAGATGCTAGTATGATCTCTATTTTACAGTTGAGGAAACTGAGGTGGACAGAGGCTAAGTGACTTGCCCAGGGTGATACAGCTAGTAAGTATCCGAGGTTGGATTTGAACTCAGATCTTCCTGACTCCAGGCCCAGCACTCTATTTACTGTGCCACCTAGTTGCCTTTCAGTTTCCTCATCTATAAAGTGAGGGAGTTGGACATTATGACCTCTAAATCTATGATGCTTTTTTCTCTGATCCTATAAAGTTCCTTCTCTCTCAGAGCCTGAGGGAGCAGAGCACTGGATTAAATGGTATTGAGTTTAAATGCAGAGAGTTTCTATTTGGTAGCAATAGATTTATTCTATTGACTTCAATAGACTCCAGAGAACAGAACCAGGATCACTGGATAAAAGTTATAGGGAGATAGATTTCAGCTCAATATAAGGAAGAGCTTTCTAATAATTTTACCTGTTCAGCGGGGCAGTGGTCTAGCTTTCAAGGTGTTCTAGGCTGACTCTGATTCAGACTAGTCCCTTAGGTTTGATATCATAACAAAAGGAGACATTCATAGGTCATTCAACATATAACAAAAGAAGATTTATTTAGTCATAACAGGAGAGTGCCTAGAGCAGAGATGGGAAAACTGCAGCCTTTAGGCCACCTGCCCACCCCTGACCTAGAGCTTCTTGTAGCTGCTTTGGTAATTTTTGGGAAGTAAACTCAATATGGTTTAGCAATCTATAAACCAAAAAAGAGAATGCAATCCTTAGTCAAAGGAAGTGATGATAATTCTCTTATTCTCTGCCCTGGTCAGATTATATTTGGAGTGTAAAATTCAATTCTAGGCACATTTTAGGCAAAATATAGACAAGTCGAACAAGTTGCTATCAAAGGAGGGCAACCAGCAAGTTAAAGGACCTCAGGTCTATGTTGTATGAGGAAAGGTTGAAGGAATTGGGAATTTTTGGCCTGGAAAAGAGAAAGATTTAGGGAGAAATTATAATCATCCTCAGGGAGTTGAAGGGCAGTTGCATCAAAGGGGGAGTAGTCGGGGTTGGGGAACCTGTGCCCTTCAGGCCACACCTGGCCTTCTAGGTCTTAAGTACAGTCTTTTGAATGTATCAAAATTCTACTGCACTTAAGGACCTACAAGGTCACATGTGGCCTTGTGTGCACCCCAAAAACTGTGTGCAACAGAAATCCTTACCCAAATAATAGTCAGAGGTTTCTCAAGGTAGGAAGCAGAAAAGAATGGTTTAATACGATCTCGAGAAAGGGCCATCCTCCTGACAAATGGTCAGGGAGGAGAAGCAGTTTACAAAAGGAAATGGTGAAGTTATAAAGCCCTAACTTGGAATTCTTCCCTACCCCCCTCCTGACCCTTTTCTTCCATCGGCTGGAAGTTATCACCCAATGTACATTTGAGAAAGCACTTCTGTCCTTATTTGGCATATCTTGTGCTGAGGTGGCACTGGGGAGCATCTCCATTGCTGTAAGTCCCACATTCCTGCAAGGTCAGGTGACCTCTAAACTTCGGCCTAGTGGATGCTGAAGCCACTCTAGATTTGATTTTTCAGAATGGGGAAACTTCACTGCAAATTATCCCTCACAGTCTGAAGGCTTCAGGTTCCCTACTCCTGAAATAGGCAGATTCTGTCCCTGGGAACCAAGCAGAGTTAGAAGCAACAACCAGAAGTGGCAAAGGGACAAAAGAGACAGCTTGTGTGGTCATCACCAAAGTGATGGGCTTGATATAAGGTAGGACTTCTGAACCATTGGAGCTATCCAAATCACAATAGAAATAGTCTGCCTCAGGACATTGAGAGGGTTAGCCCTCACTCTTGTTATTGAGTTGTTTCAGTCAGTCTGACTCTTCTTGACCCCATTTGGGGCTTTCTTGGGAAAAGCACTAGAGTGATTTGCTGTTTCCTTCTCCAGATGATTTTACAGATGAGGAAACTGAGACAAGCAAGGTTAAGTGACTTACCTAGGGTCACACAGCTAAAAAATGTCTGAGGTCAGATTTGAACTCATGAAGATTAGTCTTCCTGACTTCATGTCTGCTACTGTATTCACTGTGCCACCTAGCTGCACCCTTCCCCTCACTAGAGGTCTTAGAAAAAAAAATCTGGACTCAGGGAAGATTTTTGTTTAGGTTCAGGGTAGACTAGAAGGCCACTGAAGTCCCTTCCAGTTCTCTGATTCTGATGCTCTGAAAGTGGCAGAGAAGCCCACATGGGAAGAGAAGGAACCCCATTCCTTTCCTTTCACCACACTCGTGCCTTGTGGCCCCTTCTGCCCCTTATTTCCTTGCCTAGGCTTTCCTGCACGACTGAGCCAGAGCCCATCCAACCAGGAATGCTTATCGACGTCAGCAAATACCTGGACTCCCTGCAGTACCGTGTCTGGAAGAAGATGCTGAGCAGTATTGAAGCTGGTGAGTGGGAGGGGTCTTTGGGTTCTCCAGGATGGGGGGAAGAGGGTGAGGGGGAAGGCAGTGCATACTGCAAAGAACATTGAAATAGGAGTCCAGGCCTGAGATCTGCCTCTTCTCCTAACTAATGGCATTGTACTGGGCAGGCTACTTCCCTAACTTTGAGCCTCTGTTTCTTCAACTGTAAAATGAGAAGACGAGATGTCCTGAGGCCTCTTCCAGCTCTAAACTTAAGTGACTTTGCTTCTGGGTGAGCACCATGACATACACCTGTGTCCCCTAACCCCATTCTATTTTGCCATGATGAGAAGCTCTTTAGTTCTGAGGCACATGTTGGGATTTCCTGGAGAGAGAGAGATGGAGGAATTTGGAAAGCCTCCAGAACAGGTGCATAAAGATTGAGAAAACAGGACCTGTGAAGGCAAGGGAAATGAAAGGGGTATTATGCATCAGAAAGCCGGGCTGATTCTTGATTATGTTCTGCTGAATGTTGTTGTTATGAGCTGAGCATGAATGAATTTTGTTGGTTCAAACATTACTGACGGTTTTGCTCCGTCGGCTTGTGTGAGCTGCAGTTTCCATCGGAGCTCCCACCTGGGCATGAGCAGAAAGCTCCCTCAATCCATTCCAAGTTCTAACTCCCACCAGCTCAGCCTTATCACATAGCTGTTGGTAGGGCCTGGCCTTTGAGAGAGGGTCTTCTGCCAGGCCTTCTCCTACCCAAAGTGTTGGGGCAGCTCCTGTGGCAAGACAACCAACTCAAAGGTAGTAAGGGGAAAAGCAGGGGTGTGGGAAGTGGAGAATAGTAGAGGATTCTGGGATAGGAAAGGGAAATCAGGTCTCCCCATCTTCCGTCCCTCATACCAGATCCTAAAACAGACCTGTAGCAGAGAGCTTATCCTGACAAGATGGAAATGCTTTCCATTACATTCTTGTTAGGGTTCATCTTAGTAAATTTGGCCCAACATTTTAATCTGTTAAGATCTTGGTTTCTGATTCTACCACCCAGCTGGTTGACAGGACCTATTTTTTTGTTTCCTCTTTTTATCTCAGGCATATAATAAGTACTTTTTGGATTAAATTAATATTAATGATATTTATATTATGAATATTAATAATTGATTTTTGGATTAAAAGCTAAAGGTGGCTAGAAGGCTGCCTCTGGAAGCAGGACAAGATCCCCCTAGCTTCCTATTTGCCATCCAGATGACCCCGACTTTTAAACCAGCCTATACCTCTTCCTGCACCTTACTCTTCCAATTGGCCCCATTCTGACCAAGACCTCATCCAAGTACTGAACAGCAGTGGACACTACCCTTTAAATCAAAACAAAAGCCCCTTCTCTGACCCTTTTCCCTCCTATTGAGCCAAAATCTCCCCAACTAAGTTCTAGCAGCCAGGTTCCTATTATCAACCCTACTGTCTCACTAATCTTTAGTCTCTTCTTGTCTTCTGGCTGCTTTCCTATTGCCTACAAATGTGCCCTGTGCCCTCCTCAAAAGACCTTCATTTGATTTGTCCACCCCTGCTAGATTACCCTATATCTCTCCCTGCTTTCATGGTCAAATTCCATGAGGAGACCATTTAAAATAGGTGCCACCTTCCTGTCCCCTCACGGTTCCTTTTAACTCTACAGATGGGCTGCAGACCTCTGCATTCAACTGAAATTGTGCTCTCCAAAGTTATCAGTGATCTCTTAATCACCAAATCTGACGGGCCTTTTCTCCATCTGCATCCTTCTTGACCTCTCTGCAGCCTTTGATGCTGTTGATCACTCTCTTCTCTGGAGGTTTTCAGATACTCCTCTCTCCTGATTCACCTCCTACCTCTCTGACCACTACTCCTTAGTCTCTATTGCTGGATCATGTCCCCTAACTGGGAGTGGCTCCCGAGTCTCTCTTCTGGGCCATCCTCCTGACAAATGGTCAGGGAGGAGAAGCAGTTTA
Source organism: Petaurus breviceps papuanus (assembly GCF_028583685.1). Classification (NCBI taxonomy): domain Eukaryota; kingdom Metazoa; phylum Chordata; class Mammalia; order Diprotodontia; family Petauridae; genus Petaurus; species Petaurus breviceps. The sequence goes on from NW_027187359.1 coordinate 4,205,866, forward strand.
CTTTTCTCTTTTCCCTCTATACTGTTTCACTTGGATTTCACCAGCTCCCATGGATTCAGTTATATCTCTGCAGATTACTTTCAGACCTATTTATCCAGTCCTAACCGCTGTACTGACCTCTAGACTCATATAGCCATCTGTCTATTGAGAATCTGAGGTACATGCTCCTTAGACTCAACATGTCCAGAACTGAGCTGATTATCTTCCTCTATCCCCTTCCCCTCCTCTACCCCATCTCTACAAGACCTTCCTGTTCTAAACTTCCCTATTACTAATCAAGGGCATTACCGTCCTGCAAGTCACCCAGGCTCTTGATTTAGGTGTCATCCTTGAATCTTCACCCTCTCTCATCACCCCATAATCCAATCTTTTGCTTGTCATTGTTTAGCTGTTTTCAGTCCTGTTCAAACCTTTGTGATCCCATCTGGGGTTTTCTTGGCAGAAATACTGGAATGGTTTGTCATTTCCTTCTCCAACTCATTTTACAGATGAGGAAAATGAGGCAAACAGAGTTAAGTGACTTGCCCAGGGTTACTCAGCTAGTGTCTGAAGCTGGATTTGAACTCAGGAAGACGAATCTTCCTGACTCCAGGCCCAGCACTCTATTCACAGTGCCCTCTGGTGGCCTCAGCTGCCAAAGTGATCTTCCTAAAGCATAGGTCTGGTCATGTCCTCTCCGTCCTAGATAAACTCCACTGGCTCCTTATTGTTTCCAGGACAGAATATAAAATCCTTCATTAAGTTAGCCCCTTCCTACCTTTTCATTCTTTTGACCCTTTATTTCCCTCCATCCACTCTGTGATCTGGTGACATCAGCGTACTTGCTTTTCCTCCCACAAGGAACTCTGTCTCTCAACTGAATGCATTTTCACTGACTTTCCCCAATAACTGGAATGCTCTCCTGCCTCACCTCCACCACCTGGCTCCCCCAACTTCCCCCAAGTCCCAGCAAAAATCCGACTTTCTGTAAGAAGCCTTTTCCAGCCCCCTGCAATGCTAGTGCCTTTTCTCTGAAATCACCCATGTGTATTTTGTATGGACATAGTCATTTGCATGTTGTGTCCTCCATTAGACTGGCCCTTGAGGGCAGGGACTTTTTTATTTTTGTATCCCCAGAGCTTAGCACAATGCCTGGCACATAATGAGGCCTTAATAAATGCTTGTTACTGGCTTGCTAGGTGCTGGGGGCACCAAGACAAAGAATGAATAACCCCTACACTGGATGAACTTATGGTCTAATGAGGGAGATAACAAGTATGCATATTAATGACAGAGATAGCAAGTATGCATATTAATGATGGAGATAGCAAGTATGCATATGCCCATCTGATCCATCCTTTCCCCATTACTGAGAGTTGACCACTAACCTCCCCCACAGTTCACTCAACGCCCCCACTAACATCCTCTGCTAGAATACTACTCTCTCCAGATACCTGCCACTCAGTTTACTTCCATCTTTCTTATTCCCCACACCATCATCTTCCCCGCCCCCTTTTCTTCCCCTTTATCCCAATCTTTGTCATCCCTAGTAGCTCTACTCTCTTGCTTCCTTGGCCTCGAACCTTCTCCTTTTCCTCTCGATCACCACACTCTGTTTATCCCACCTCCCCAAACTCAGATTCTTCCTGGCAGGAGGTTTAACAATCTATCCACTGAGCCATCTAGCTACCTCCTAAGAGAGGATTAGGCATTAGAATATCATTCCAACCCTCATTAAACCTAAGCTTCTTTGTACTATTCATGTCACTTGTACCTAATCTTAAGCCTTCTGCACATTTTACCTGCCAACATGCTCCCCTTGGTATCAATGCAGGGGGTACTGAATTCCCATCCCCCCCGGAATATGACCTGGCTATTATATGTCCTGATTGCTTTAGAATGAGAAGTACCCGGCCGCATTAGCCAATTGTGTATGCCACTGGGGGCAATGAGCTATGGGATGCAGCTGGCAAATGTGGCAGCCTAGACATAAAGCCCACTCTAGCCTGGGAGCTTTTGTGAGTGAGCAAGGATGCCCGCCCATGCAGATGAACCAGCATCCACCAGATGGCAGCAGTGGCAGCCTTTCAGGGGAAAAACTTGGGAGGTGCTCAGTTCAGATCCCTATAGTGCAGGGGTTCTCCACCATTTTGAGGTAATGGGACCCCTTGGTAAATATAGTAAAGCCTATGGACCTCTTCTTAGAATCATATTTTTAAATGCATACAATAAAAAATAGACAGGATTACAAAGGAAACCAATCATGTTGAAATTCAGTCATCAAAATATTTTTTAAAAATTAAGGTTACAGAACCTAGGTTAGAAAGCTCTGCTATAGCATATTACTCTGAATGATCAAGGTCTGGGGGATCTATGTGGAATCAGAGAATGCTAGATCTCAAAGGAACCCTTCCCTAGAGGTCACCTCATCTGACAGCTGAAGTGCAAGGTGGCCCAACCTCCACAAAGCAGGTCTAACATGCTGGCAGGCAGTCAGCATTTATCAGGCAATTTCTGTGTGCCAGGCCCTGTGTGCTAAGTGCTGGGAATAAAAATGCAAGAAAGCAAAACAGTCCCTGCCCTCATGAAGCTTATGTTCCTGTGGAGGAAGATATCACATAAAAGGGAGAGGAAAAGCTTGGGACCACAGGGTATGGTTAGGGTAGACAAGGTACCTGCTTAGGGGAAATACTCCTGGGCTATGAGGCATAGCCCCTACAGTGTTTGTTGGCATTTGGAGCAATTCCTTCCTCCCTCCCTCCCTCCCTTCCTTCCTTCTTCCCTTCTTCCCTCCCTTCTTCCCTTCCTCCCTCCCTTCCTTCCTCCTTTCCTCCTTCCCTCCCTCCTTCCCTTCTTCCCTTCCTCCCTTTTTCACTCCCTTCCTTCTTTCCTCCCTCCCTTCCTTCCTCCCTTCCTCCCATCTTCCCTTCTTTCCTTTTCCCTGCCAGCTGTGCCTCTTACTATCTGGACTTTAGTACCATGCCCTGTGTGTGTATAAATACACACACATATGTGTCACTCTATACACACACATACATGCATATACATATACATATATACCTCACTCTGAAGGCCACCCTTTGTGTGTATGTATATGATCTTGATATATAGCTGTCCTCCTGGAAGATGTGACCAGCAATAAAGTGTGATCACCAGCTTTTGCTGTGGTCTTAGGCAGTCCCTAGGGCCAGGCTGGGACTGCCCACTGGAGCCAGCCACTCGTGACAGCCAGGACAGAAGCACCTGTGAGGTGGAGAGTTCTATCAGACAGATACTTGAAGCAACAGTAACTGCTAACACTTAGCCCTCGACCCAGAAGCCTCGACATGCACTCTGTATTTGACTTCCCTCAGGGAGTGGGGTTCCCTTTAGCTCAGTGGAATTCAGTGAACCTGGATTATACACTTACTATGTGCCAGGCTTTGTGCAAGGTGCTGGGGATAGAAAGAGAGACATTAAACCCTCCCTATCCACAAGTCACTCACATTCTCCTGGGGGGAGGAATATAGCTTGGGAACTACGCACCTCAAAAGTAAATATTAAAAACATGCAAATCAAATACCGAGAAAGCCATGGGGGAGCATCCCTGAAGGCTTTGAGGGGAGGTGACACTGAAGCTGAGCCTTAGAGAGAGCTAGAGGATCCAAGAGGTTGAGGTGAAGGAGAGCATCCTAGGCATGAGGCACAGCCTGTGCAAATGCATGGCAGAGGAAATGGAATGTCATGGGGAACAACTAATAGAGCAGTCTGGCTGGAACCTGGAGTATGTGAGAAGGAATGTGAAATCAGCCCAGAAAGCTACGTTAGAACCAGGTTGTGCAGGGCTTCAGTTTCCATAGTGATCAGAGCCTTACCTCAAGGGAAGGCATCTTCTGAAGGAAGGAGAGATGAGAAACATGAGAAAGGGTTTGTGGTTGTAGTTCAGTCATTTCCAGCTCTTTGTGAGCCTGTGAGCCTCTGGCCATGGGGTTTTCTTGGCAAAGATACTGGAGTGATTTGACATTTCTTTCTCCAGTGGCAAACAGAGGTTAAGTGACTTGCTCAGGGTCACATGGCTAGTAAGTTTCTGAGGCTGGATTTGAACTCAGGTCTTCCTGACTCCAGACCTAGCACTCTATCTACGGAGCCACCTAGCTGCCTCCTAAGAGAGGATTAGGCATTAAAGTATTATTCCAACCCTCATTAAACCTAAGCTTCTTTGTACTATTCATGTCACTGTAAATTTTGCCTGCCAAGATGCTCCCCTTGGTCTCAATGCAGGGGTTACTGAACCCCCCCCCCCAATATGACTTGGCTATTATATGCCCTTATTGCTTTATGACTGAGAAGTACATGCCCCCCAATTAGCCAAACTGTGTATGCCACTGGAGACAGTGAGCTATGGGATGGTTGTCTTTAGGTAACAGCCTTGAACTTGGGGCCTCTTTTTCAGACTTTTGGGGTTGCTTTGGCAGGGCAGATTTGAGGTAGGGCAGACCCCAGGGATCATACATTTACTTGTGGAAAGTATATTCAATTTCTAGACCATCTAGTTCAACCTCATTTTACAGCTAAGGAAACTGAGGCCCACAAAAGTAAAATGACTTTCCCAAGATGATAAAGTACTAGCAGATACCAGCAAAGCCAGGACTTAAACCCAGATTCTCTGCTTCCAAATCCAGGGCTCTTTCATTGTGCTGTGATGCTGGAGAATCCCAAAGGCATTTCTAGGAACTTCTGGCAAGCCTAGGCCACATTAGAATTCCAAAAGATCAGGGTCCCCTGCCCACATGTTTTCAGAGGTGCTGGGGGAGTGGAAAGATTGGTAAAATTAAATGGCATCCCTTCTAAAGGGCAGCTAGGGGGCTCAGTGGATAGAGTAGTGGCCCTCCCATCAGGAGGACCTGAGTTCAAATCCAGCCTTCAGAAACTTTACTAGATGTATGACCCTGGGCTAGTCACTCAGTCCTTTTTTGCCTCAGCTTCCTCATTTGCATAATGAGCTAGAGAAGAAAATGGCAGTTTCTTTACCAAGAAAATCCCAAAAGTGGCCACTAAGAGTTGGACACAACTGATTGACTAAACTCAAGGGTGGAGAACCTGCAGTCTCGAAACCATGTGTGGTCCACTAGGTCCTCGCGTACGGCCCTTTGACTGAATACAAACTTCTCTGTGAAGAACCTAGAGGTCCACATGTGGCCTGAAGGCCACAGGTTCTCCACCCCTGGACTAAACAACAAAAAATGCCTTTTAACCTTCATCCTTTAGGTCTGACATACCAGGACCAGGCAATAGAATGAAATCCTTCTCTGAACCCCAGAACTTACTTGTTTGCTTAGAGGCCTCAGCCCTCTTCCCATCAGAGGCACACCCCCAGAGGTGGCCTTCAATGCCATTTTAGAATTCAGGATAGTGACCCCTCCAGAGCCTGGAGCTTGTACCAAACCACATGGGACACAGAATGACCTGACTGTTGCTCAGTAGTCAGTGCCATAACCTTGGAAGGCAACATTTTAACCTTCCTTCATTGATACAAGAACCTTGGCACAAGTCCATCTCCTCTGGATTCAGGGTTCTTAACCTTCATTGTGTCGGGACCCTCCAGCAGTCTGGTAAAGCCTATGGATCCCTTTTCAGAATGATGTCTTTAAATGCACAAAATAAAACACACAGGATTATACAGGAAGTCAATTATACTGAAATCATTATTAAAATATTTTTAAAACCAAGTTCACAGAACTCAGGTTAGGAACTCCTATTCCAGAGCATCCTAGGACAAGGGGCAGTGCTGATTTTTACTAATTTTTTTAATAGTTGATTCTATAAAACAAAGGGAACTGACCAGATATATTCCATTTCTAAGAAATTTGGGAGAGTCTGCATGGTAGTAGCTGTATTGCTGGCTTCAGACCTGGAAGGCCTGGGTTCAAACCCCATCTCTGATACACCTTAGCTATGTGACCTGTTAGGTTCTCGGTGTCCAAGCAACTCTCTCAGACTGTAAATTGTAAAGCAGATGCCAATCTCCACTGGCAAAGAGATTTCCTCATCAGGAACCCCATATGCCTATGAAATCATAGGTGTGGGGGAACGTCAGAAGGGACAGAGTAGAGCGGGATGAGTCAGATGGCCAGGAGTCCGTGTGCCAAGCTACTGAGATCCTTTTTCTCCTTCATTTCTCCTAGTGCCCTTCAGCTTTGACCCCAACACAGCAGCTGGCTGGCTCTCCGTCTCTGACGACCTCACCAAGGTCACCAATCATGGCTATCGGGTCCAGGTGGAGAACCCTGAGCGCTTCTCGTCCTCCCCCTGCTTGCTGGGCTCCCGGGCCTTCTCCCATGGCTCCCACACCTGGGAGGTGGATTTGGGTGGGCTCCATAACTGGAGGGTGGGTGTAGCTCGGACTCGTCGAGAGTCCGGTGGGGACGGGCACTCGCACAGCTGCTACCACGATGCCCGCTCAGGTTTCTGGTACATCTGCCGAGTGGACGGGGACCGCTGTGTGGCGTCTGACCCTTCAGCTTCACTCCTGGGCCTTGTGTTGCCTCAGCGCCTGCGTGTGGAGCTGGAGTGTGAGGAGGGGGAGCTCTCCTTTTATGATGCAGAGAGACAGGCCCACCTCTACACCTTCCATGGCCGCTTTGGGGAGGTGCGACCCTATTTCTATATAGGGGGCACACGAGCAGATACTCCCCCTGAGTCCCTGCGCCTCTGTCCACTCCGTATCCAGGTCAAGGAAGAGCTCTAAGGCTGAGGACCTTGGAGTTAAATCTTTCCTTTCTCTGATTCAATGCCCCTCCTTTCCACTCTCCCCATTGCCCTTTCCCTGGTATTTCTGTTTCTTCTCTACTTCTCCACAATCTGCCCCTATCTTCTCCCCAGAACACTGGTTTTAAGTCACAGGGCCTGTGCTCAAATCCCAGCTCTGCCACTTACTACCCGTGTGACCTTGGGAAAGTCACTTCCCCTCTACTGGTCTTAATTCTGTCATTTTTTTAAATTTAATTTTATTACATTTTTAATTTAATTTTGGGTTGTTTTTTTTTTTGTAGGGGGGAAGGCAGGGCAGTTGGGATTAACTGACTTGCCCAAGGTCACAGGGCTAGTAAGTGTTAAGTATCTGAGACTAGATTTGAACTCAGTTCCTCCTGACTCCAGGGTTGGTGCTCTATTCACTGTACCACCTAGCCACCCCTTAATTTTATTTTTTAGAGACCAAGTCTCCCTATTGCACTCAGACCAGAAGAATAGTAGCCGCACCAAAGCCCAACCCAAATGCCAATGGGTATAAAAGCTTTAACCTGCCCCATTTTTTCTGGCCTGGGTAAGTTGGCCCCTCCTTAAGCAGCCTGGTTTCTCTTCCTCATTCTCAGGGGCTTCCCATATTGATGTTAAACTTGGCATAGCCACCCAATCTGCTTTAGCCCCACTGCAGTCCAGAACCCCCCAGCCTCAGCCTCCTCCAGTAACAGGGGTTGCAGGTTTGAGCTGCCACTCAGCAATCCTCTCATCCATAAGATAAGGAGTTTGGAGTAGGTAACTTTCAAGGTCCCTTCCAGGTCCAAGAGAGTCTGTGATCCTGGGATGCCTTTGTAGTTTGGTCACCAAATTTCCCAACTTGCTCTCTGTGTAATAGGGTCATAGAATCTAGAACCAGCAGGGACCCCAGAGACCATCCAGTCCAACTCCATCATCTTACAGAAGGAGGTGAAGTGACTTACCCAAGGTCACTCAGGTAGTAATTGTCAGAACTGAGAGGGGAACCTAGGTCTAGATAGACTACAAGAGGTTAAAAGGCAGGAGAGCAGCTAAATCAAGAAGCCTGAGGGCCTGACCTATGCTGGGCTGCTGCGACTCAGCACCTTAAAGGGCCTTACATGCTTCTTCCTCTCTGGCCCTTCTTTTTTTTTTTTTAATTACATTTCATTTTATTTTCACAAAGATTTGCCTTCACTCCCTTCCTTCCACTCTCCCCTCATTAAGAAAACAAGAAAAGTAAAATGCTTGTTAAAAACATGCACAGTCAAGTAAAACAAATCCCCAGCTTGGCCTTGTCCCCAAAATGGGCCTGCTTTCACTCCTGAGTCCATCACCTCTTTTAGGAGGTGAGTAGCACGCTTCACCACGAGGCCTCTGGCATCCTGCTTGACTATCATGTTCACCTGAGCAGGACCATTCCTTCTCTTTATTTCCCCCCTCCCTTCCCCAGTACATAAGAAGGTTGCCACAGCCCAGCTCTCAGCCCCCTCTCTGTATTCCTTTCTCTTAGCCTTAGCTCATCCATGAGCAGGCCCCAACTTACACCATAACATGTTACCCACAACCATGTCATGAAGAGGATGGTAGAAGGATCACCCATGTCTGTATAAGAATGACATCCTGCCTGCAGGGCGTATTCACCATAGACTCAGTATCAGACAAATCATAGAAATAACCAGCAGGATGTTTTAATGGGATAAAACCTATATGACCTGCTACAGTCATGTTCTAAATCCTCTAAAATGGGTATAGGTGTATTGTACACATTGATTAAACCACCCCCCAATGTACCATAAGATGTACGTGCTGCATGTAAAAATAAAATTACTGTATCACAGTTTGGACTGATGATGTGATGAAAATAAACATTGGGTATTTAATTATCTACACTGCTTGTGGCTTTAGAATTTGGGATGGCTATCTAGGGAAAACTCATCTTCCTGAGTTCCAATCTGGCCGCAGATACTTACTAGCTGTGTGACCCTGGAGTTCCCTCATCTGTAAAATGAGCTGGAGAAGGAAATGGCAAACCGTTAGAGTATCTTTGCCAAGATTTGGACACGACTCAACAACAACAACAAAATCTAGGGAAACCTGAACTGATGCTTTGTTTTTCCTCCCAGTAATTTCCCAGATGTATAGTTGTGAATCAGAGAATAACTACAGTCTCAGAAAAATGAGTTGATTTCAGCCTTAGGACAATGGGGAGGCGCGTGGTGGGCGGAAGCTGGCTGCAACACATTTTCAACAAAGAATTATGGAGAAAAAGTGACCGCATTTTCTCCCAGAGACCTGGGTACGAGTGGCAGCTAAAATCTAGTACAGAGATATCCAACACACAGCCCACAGTACTCCCTAAGTGCTGCAAAAAACAAATTAAAAATACAATTGGGAAATATTTAACCAAATAAAAATACAATAAAACGATAGGATTGCATTACGAAACTAAGTCAATACATAGGCCACAGGGACCCCACCCCGCCCCGAACAGATTAATGGCTCCTGACTCTATCTGAGCTTGAGTCTCTGCTCTCAGACTGTAGATATAGTCCTGTATGTCAGATATTCTTGGTTAAATACGGCTTGGAAGCCTGTCCTGGGACCCTAACCACCATGTTGTCCATTGCCTCTAAAGGGAAATGGCTTCTAAATTCTAAATAGCCACCTCAGGATGAGTCTTTTGGAGCAAAATTTTAAAAGTTGGAGCCTGCCTGTATAAAGCCATAAACCAACATGTTTTGAACAAATTGAGAAATAATTTTTATTATAGCTAACATTTCTATAATACCTACTATGTGCCAGGCACTGTGCTAAGTGCCATACAAATATCTCATTTGATCCTCACAACAACCCCGGGAAGTAGGTGCTATTACTGTTTCCATCTTACAGGGGAAGAAACTGAGGCAAACAGAAGTTAAGTGACTTGCCCAGGGTCACACAGCTAGTATGTATCTGATGCCAGATTCAAACTTCAGATCTTCCTGACTTCAGGCCTGGCACTCTATCCACTGCATCACCTAACTGCTCCTAGTATTTTTGAGCAAATTTCAGCATCGTAGTTGTCCAGTATTTCTATATATGATAGTTGTAGCCATGAGACCTATTCCAGGGCCTGCTTTAATGTGCTATTTAGGTAAACCTCAGTCCTCTGAGACTATCCCAGTGGAACACAAACTCTGGAAGTTCTATCAGAGAGAGGCAGTGTTGCACAGTTGAAGTACTAGACTTGGAGTCAGGAAAACAAGGGTTCAAATCCTGCCTCAAGTGCTTATTAGCTTTGTGACCCTGGGTGAGTCACTTAACTGCCAAGCCTTAGTTTACTTATCAATACATTAGGGATAGTACTAGCCCCTTAGCTTATTGTATGATTGTGTCTACCAAATGGGAAAATACGTGAAGTATTTGGCACATCTTAAAGTATAATAACATGTGAGCTGTTATTATTCCCAGACAAAAAGGGTTCAATAGATCCTCCAAAGATGGACTGGATGGCCACTATCTGAGGACCAGCCTCACTAAATTCAGAGACCATCATCCTCAGGTTAGCCTTAGGGTGAGGAAGTTTTTGAACCAGGTGAATTACTGAAACTACTGCCTTGTAGCAGAAGGTTTGCAATCTGAACTGGCAGAGGCAGGATGGACACCAGTGAACTCACAGATCCTTTAGGTCTGGGTATATCATGCACATGGTGGCATGGTAGTACCTTATGGTAAACAGTGTGCTGGTCTAGGAGTCAGGAGACCTGGGTTCTTAGTCCTGATTTTATCACTAAATACTAACTGCTCACCTTTCTATCACCCTTCATAATTTACGAAAACGGGCGGCCAGGTAGCACAGCGAGTAAGAGCACCGGCTCCAGTGTTGAGAAGACCTGGAGATCGAATCCCAGGCTCAGACACTTAGCACCCACCCAGAAACACCTGGCCGTGTAACCTTGAGCAAGTTACTTAACCTCGATTGCTTAGGGGCAGCCAGGTGACTCAGCAAGTAAGAGCACCGGCTCCAGTGTCAGGATGACCTAGATCAGAATCCGGGCTCAGACACTCAGCACCACACCCAGAAATAACTGGCCGTGTAACCTTGAGCAAGTTATTTAACCCCGATTGCTTTAAAAAATAATAATAATAATTTACAAAAACACCTGAGGTGTCAATCAGTAACCCTGGAGGGCTTTATATGTGCAAAGTGCTGAGGATACAAAGAGGAAGCAACAACAGTCCCTGCTCTCAAGGAGCTTACATTCTAATAAAGACAACATATACATGAGTATATAAATCAATCCATACAAGATACAACCTCAAGTAAATGGAAGGTGCCCTTGCAGGGGAAGGCAAGAAGGGCTGAGGAGTCCAATGAAGACATCCTGGAGAAGGGAGCATTTGGAAGCCATGGATTTGAAGAGGCAGAGGTGACAAGGGTGACGCTGTTCCAGGCAAAAAAGACAGATAAGATATGGAGCGCCATGTGTGCATCAGTGTGGAGATACCTTAGGGTGCGTGGAGGGTCAGTCAGCCAGTCAACTAACATTTATCAGACTCTACAATGTTCCAGGCACTGTGCTAAGCTATGGGAATACAAAGAAAGGTAAAAGGTAATCCTTGATCTCTATAGGGGAGTTTACATTATAGGGGAGACAATGTGCAAACAATTATGTATAAATGAGATCTGTACAGGATGGATCAGAGATCACAGGCAAGAAGAATGAAGGAACCAAGTTATGAAGAACTTTAAATGGTGAACAGAATATCAAAGGTAAGTCATTCCATAGTATGGCTGTTACTGTGTACAATGTTCTCCTGGTTCTGCTCATGTCACTCAGCATCAGTTCATGTATGTCTTTCCAGGTTTTTCTGAAGTCTGCCTGCTCATCATTTCTTCTAGCACAGTAGTAATCCATTACATTAATATACTACAACTTGTTCAGTCATTTCCCAGTTGATGGGTATCCCCTCAATTTCCAATTCTTGGCCATCATAAAAAGAGCTGCTGTAAATATTTCTATACAGGTAGGTCCTTTTCCCATTTTTATGATTTTTTTGGGATACAGACCTAGTAACGATATTGCTGTATCAAAGGGTATGCACAGTTTTATAGCCCTTTGGGCATCGTTAGGAGTCTATTTCAACAGCCCAAGCAGGAGGTCATAAAGGCCTGAATTAGAGTTTGCATGACTAGACAGGAGGGACCCTATCTAAGAGATGTTATAGAAAAAGAAATGACAAGATTGGGCTTCTTGGATAGGTCACAGAAATGAGACTCAGAAAGGTCATGGCTTGTCCTTGGTCATACTTCTATTAAATGATGAAGTCCAAACTCAAACCTAGGTGTTCTGACTAGAAATCCTTTCCTCTTTTCCATTGTCCCACAATACTCTCAACGTGCTGTGTGACCTTCAGTAAATCACTTCACCTCTCTGCTTCCTCTTTTGCAAAACCAGGGGCTTGGATGAGTTGGAGATAGCCTGGCACAGTGGAAAGAGCATTGACTGAAGCAAGGGAGACCTTCTTGGCTCTAATTCTATTGGCCCTGCACCCATGTTCTGAAGGGTCCTATAGCCAGGCATCTTATACAAACAGTAAATCATATGAAGAGCAGAGACAAAGGAGGGGCTAGGGGGCTGTATGGTAGGAGACTTCCTAGGATGCAATACATAAGCAGTGTGAAACAAAGGACGTTGTCTAATGCAACCTTTTACAAATGCACGTGGATAATCATATATTATGGGACAAATAACTCAATGAGATCATAGAACCATTGGAGTGTATGAGTAAAGGTGCAATTTTAATGCCAGGAAATTCTGCTCTCCCTTATGTATCTATTTTGTGATAAATCAGGTTGCTTGTAAAACAGCCAAGCCTCTAGTGCACAATAGCCCAGGGTGAGGCCCCTACAAGTTTCAAACCTAGCCTGGGGTGCACATCTCTGTTTTATCCTAGTGACTGGCAGACCTTTTATGCTGTCCTGGCAACAAGTCAGCCAAAAACAATTTATTAAGCACCTACTATGTGCCAGGAACTATGCTAAGGCTGGGGATACAGAGAAAGGTAATCCCTTGCTGTCAGAGAGGTCACAATCTCATGTCCATAAAATAAATCAACAACTCTGAAACATATAACAAAAGCATTGTCACATAGCAGAGCACTGGTAATTTGTTAGAATTGTTGAGACTGAAGAGATCAAATAGCTAGTCTCTTTGTCCAGTGGGGATAGGAGCTTGTACTGCAGCAGGAGAGATTTCATCTAAGCTAAAAGGCTGGGAGGTGGGTCAGTAGGTTGACAGAAACATTGAATTATCTTCTTCCCTAAAGGTCACCCCCAAAAGGAATGAACTCCTAACTGGACACAAAAGGAGGTACATGGTAGCTCCAAGAGGGAGGGTTGGAGGGAAGCTTCAAGCATAATTGGGCTGGCTCCTTTCCATAAACTGTAGGATCTCCATATCAGGAGTTCTGCTCCGGGGAATGCATTTAGATTAAAAGCTGATGTCATCTGCCACACAGAAGGTCTCCTGATCTGCCTGCTGTTTATTCTGGTTTGTTTGTGGGTGTCAGCTGGGTGGGTCTTTTCTGCCATGGAAGAACTTACTGCAGGGATGAAGATGAGAGGGCTTGGTTTCTATGGTTACTAGGATGGCTGGAATTTGCATAATGCTCTCCATCCAAGAGGCAGTTTAAGAACAATGTGAGGTGGAAAAGGATGGAGCAGGAGCTATCTGAGAGGTCAAGGTCACAGGGAACAGTTATAGGAATGGTCAGGTTCCTGCCCCTCCTTCCTACAGCTCCACATGGATCCCCCTTGACTCTTTCGGACCTCCCCCCACCCGCTGTCTCAGTCAATCAGTTGCCAAACATAGCTGGTTCTGTTCTGTTTCCGTAATCTCTCTCTCTCTCTCTCTCTCTCTCTCTCTCTCTCTCTCTCTCTCTCTCTCTCTCTCCCTCTCTCTCTCTCTCTCTCTCTCTCTCTCTCTCTCTCTCTCTCTCTCTCTCTCTCTCTCTCTCTCTCTCTCTCTCTCTCTCTCTCTCTCTCTCTCTCTCTCTCTCTGTCTCTCTGTCTCTCTGTCTCTCTCTCTCTCTCTCTCTCTCTCTCTCTCTCTCTCTCTCTCTCTCTCTCTCTCACCCCCCTCCCTCTCCCTCTCCCTCCCTTTCCCTTTCCCTCTCCCTCTCTCTGTCTCTGTCTCTCTCTCTGTGTCTCTCTCTCGGCCCCCTTCACTCCATTCCTGAGGCTACTACCTGTGCTCTCTTTTTTAAGCCATTACTTATTTATTTTTTTTTAATTTTGAATTTCAGATTCTCTCCCTCATTCCAATTCCTCCCCCACCCACCGAGAAGGCAAGCAATATGCTATCAATTATACATGTGAAATCACATAAAACATATTTCTGTATTAGTCAAGTTGCAAAAAAAAAAAGGAAGTGAGAAAATTATACTTCAATTTGCACTCAGTTTATTAGTTCTCTCTCTGCAGGTGGATAGCATTTTTTATCCCACCACCCTTATCACTTCTCACCTGGACTATTACAATTGCTTCCAAACTGGTTTCTTGGCTTCCAATCTCTCCTGTCCCCAATCTAGCCTTTACACTTGCCAAAATATTCTTCCTAAGACCCAGATCAGCCGCGGTGCCTCCCTGATACTCCTTCCTCTCTTTATGTCAAACATTTCTTTACTGACATCCTTTATACCTCATCCTTTAAATTGTCTTGCTTCAAAGACCTCCCCTGGCTCCCTATTCTCTCTGTTCGACTCAGTTCAATTCAGCTAACTGTTAAAGGCCCAGTGATTAAGGGTGACAAAAAACAAAAAACATCAATTATTTTCTAAAGTACCTACCCCATGCAAGGCACTGTGCTAAGTATAAAAGCAAAACAGAGTCTGGCATCAAGGAATTTATATTCTACTGGATTTATTTGACAAAAGAAAACAAAAATAATCTGTTTGGCCTGGCATTTAAGTCCCTCTGGAATTTTTTTCCAATCTACCTTTCCAGCTTTACCTCACACCAAACTTCCCTTCATGAACTAGACATTCCCCCACCGCTGGAATCCCACCCTCTCAGAATCCCAATTTTGCTCCAAGGCCCAGTTCAGGTATTACCTCCTCCAAGGAGTTGTCCCTGATCTCCTAAGTTGTTTCTGCTCTTTCCTTTTTCAAATGACCTTACATTTATGTAACCCTCCTTTGTGAGTCCATCCAATCCCAGCCACCTTCACCTCACCTTCCCAAAGTCTCTGTTCCAAAAACATTTGTTGCTGTGCACACTGAGATTGGTGCACCTCACAAAAGATGTCTGGAACAGAGACTTTGGAAAGGCTATGTGTGGAGGTGGACCTTGCATTTACTTATCTTGGTACATGGATCTATGTACATATACATATACACACACACATACACACACACAGAATAGAATGTAAACATCTACAGGCTAAGGACTGATTCTTTTCTTGTTATTGTATCTCCAGCATTGAACATAATGCATTGCATATAGTGGTCCCTTTAAAAATGCTTATTGAATTGAGTGGGGATCAGCAGCCTTCTGATCTAACCCCAATGCAATGGGTCTAGTAAGCCCTTATAAAGTTTGTTTAGTTTCCAAGCTACCTTAAAGTTCCTATTCTACAAGATTTATCCCTCAGTACATAAACATGGTCAAAGAATGTAAACAGTCATTTTTCAAAAGAAGAAAATCAAGCTAACAACAACCACGTAAAAAAATGCTCTGAATCACATAAGAGAAATACAAATTAAAAGAACCTTTTGGTTCTACCACATACCCGTCAGATTGACAAAACTAACAAAAGAGCAAAATGATAATTGTTGGAGGGACTGAGGAAGGACAGGCATATTTGTGCAGTCTTGATGGACCTGTGGAACTGGTCCAACCATTCTGGAAAGCAATTTGTGACTATACCCCAAAAGTCATTAAACTGTATACATCCTTTGATCCAGTAATATCACTAATAAGTATAAATGCCAACAAGGTCAAAGACATAAGGAAAGAACTGATATGTACAATAGGAACACTTTTTTAATGGTAGCAAAAACTAGAAACAAAGTGGGCTCTCATCAGGTGGAACTGAGTGAATTATTATATTTGAATGGAATGGAATATTATTGTGCCATAAAAAATGACAATAATGTCAGGTTCAAAGAAACTTGAGACTATTTATATGAGAGTAAAGGGAGAATAATCAGGAGAACAGTTTACACAATAACTATAATAGAATGTAAAGAAAAGCAACTTTGAAAGACTTCATAACTCCAGTCAATGCAGTGATCAGTCATGATTTCAGGAGACTAATGAAACATCCTTCCTATCCTTTGACAGAGAGGTAAACTAAGGTGAATAATGAACCATATTCAGCATAGCCAATACATTGATTTGTTTTGCTTGATTATGCTTATTTATTATAGAGAATGGTGTTTATTGCTAGAAAGAGGTAGGGAGAGTTGATGTGATGGGAAAAAAAAAAGAAAAAAGATTAATGAAACATTTTTGAAAATACACAAAAAAAGAATAGGAGGTTCAGAAAGGGTCATAGATAAGTAGGGCAGTTTTATTACCACCATGTTAAATTTAATATATATTTTTCAGAAATTGTATATAATAGAAGTTCAGAGTTTCATATAGACTCTTATCTGTTCTTTGTATATTGAAATGTTCATGTTTGTTGTCATTTATTGAGTTGTTTAAAGTTTCTACTCTGCCATTTTGGCTGTTTCCTATCTTTTTTGTCTTAAAAAATGTTTACTGATGCCTTTTATACACACATACACACACACATATACATATATATTACAACCCACTAAGATACCCTTCCATCTCCTCCACCCAAAGCAGAAGTCCTTAATTTCAATATAACACACCAAAACAAAGCAACACATTGGCCATATCTGATAATACTTCATATCTGATAATACATTCTTCGTTTCTAGTCCATTACCTCTCTTTTAAGTGGCAAAAGCTATGTTTTGTCATGTCTTTCAAGTAGTGGAAACTATGTTTCTCATCAGTCATTTGAAGTCACCACTGATCCACTTTGATCAGAGTTCTGAGCTCTATCAAAGTTGTTTTTCTTTATATTATCACAATTGCATAAATTGCCATCCTGGTTCATTTATCCCCTTCATTTAATACTGCACCATTTCATATAAGTCTTCCCATCTCTCCCTGAATCCATCATATTGATAATTTCTTAAGGTGTAATAGCCTTCCATTCCATTTATAGGCCACAATTTGCTTAGCCATTCCTAAACTGACGGGCACCTACTTTGTTTCTGGTTCTTTGCTGCTAATAAAAATTGCTGCTATAAATACTCTTGTACATGTGGTCTATTGTCTCTATCCTTGACCTCGGCTTGTACATATATCTGTGTGTATACATATACACATATATGTTATATGTATTTATATATGTGTATGTGTACAAAAAATTGTATTACTGGGCAGCTAGGTGGTACAGTGGTATAGAGTGCCAGGCCTAGAATCAGGAAGGCATATATTCCTGACTTCAAATCTGACCTCAGACACTTACTAACTGTGTGACCCTGGGCAAGTTACAAAACCCTGTTTGCCTCAGTTTTCTCATCTGTAAAATTAGGTAGAGAAGGAAATGACAAAGCACTCCAGTTTATTTGCCAAGAAAAGCCCAACTGGGGTCACAAAGGAATCAGATACAACTGAAACAACTAAACAACAACACCATGGGGTTGGAAATAGGGGTGTAATGGGAACGTAAATTTGTAAGATCTTCCCTGCCCCTAGGCCCTGTGATAGGCTGAAGTGCACCTGGAGCCTGTGGTGGGAGGCTTGTTTTTCAAGAGATACTTTGTGATTGGGCAGTGGGGTCAAGAGGGTTGTTACATTCTCTGAGCCAGGAGAAGGCTATATAAGCCCTGATGGGAGGCTTTGCTTTGGGGCTCACTTTGAGAAGTGTTGTGTGATTTGACCACATGAGACTCTGGGCAGCCGTCGAGCCCCCCGGCTTTGAAAACCCAGATGTTGATGCTTCCCTCTCTGGTAACTGGGATTAGATATGGATGTATGTAACAGTTGGACAGTTTGGAAGCCTGTCTGTTGAAATGTTCTTTTAACTTATGCTTGTAACCTCCATATATTCTGAAGTTCTGGGTGCTGACCTTTTCCCCCTGAACTAGGTAAATGAGATATGTTTGATTGATTAAAGTAAACTTGTTAACCCATTTTGAGTTGCTTTCCTTTAGAAAAGCAGATCCAAGAACCTGTGTTGGCAGCCACCCTGGGGACGCTGGGGTGTTTGCTGCTACAAGGGGCTATCAAAGGAGCCAGTTGTCCAAGAAAACATAAAGGACCAGGACAAGAGGAGCTTCATAGGACTCTATAGTAGGATAGAGCTTCTGTGTAATCACACCACACACACACACACCAAATCATTGTATCATTAAGTCAAAGGGTTTGTACAGTTAAGTTCCAAATTGCTTCTAGAATGTTTGGACCAATTCACAGCCCCACTCTGGGGCATGAGTGTGCCTGTCCTTCTGAACAAGTGCTGATTAATATTCTACTCCTTTGCATTCTCAGGCTTGGTTTAGAAGCAATTTTCAGGTTATCCAGTCATTCCCTGCTCATCTCCAGAACCATCCCCTGGTTCTAATTCAAAACTACTCCCCCCATAGCCAGCTAGTCACAAACTCAAAAGTTTCATCCTGCCACAGCTTCCTCTGAAGTTCTTCTTTTACTGGTCCTTCCTTTATGTTTTCTTGGGCCACGGATTCCTCTCATAGCCTCTCTTTGGGGCCTCTATGGTGGTGCTCCTGATTTTCAATCCTTCCCTAGCAAATTGGCCTCCAGGATCCTTTTCTGAATGCCTCAGGGAAATCTATAATCCTTATCTAGTCATCTTTGATAAAGGACATTACCAAATCCCCCTCCATTTCTCTTATATCTTTTGACTCTTTTGAAATCTCTCATATTTTATTGAGCCAGTCCTCCTTTCTCCCAAACAGAATGTCACCATGGAAGCTTTATTCTTTCATTTGTCAATATATGGTTCAATAGGTCATTTAACAGTTCCCCTTAAATCATTCTAAATCTACATCATACATATAAACGTATACACACGTGTATCTAAACCCCTAATTGTAATAGATTACAATTCACACACAGACACATACACTTATATATGTATGTATGTATGTGTGTGTGCATATCTTTATCTGTATTTGTATATGTATATAAATGTGTGTGTGTGCACCTGCCCTGCATGTGGTTTTCTGGAGACTTACCCTAGGTTTGAGGTACTTTGTTGTCAACATTTCCTTAACACCATAGTTTACAAGTCTCAACCAATATGTATTTTTTTAATTAGATCCATATACTTTTGAGCTATAAGAAATAATGAGTAGGTGGACTTAAGAAATACCTGGAAAGATTTATATGAACTGATGCTAAGTGAGGGGAGCAGAACCAGGAGAACATTGTACACAGTTATAGTCACATTGTGCAGTGATAGACTTGAATAGACTTGGCTCTTCTCAGCAATGCAAGGTTCTAAGACAACTCCAAAAGGCTCATGATGGAAAACGCCATCCACATCCAGAGAAAGAATGACAGTCTGAATTCAGATCAAAGCATAATATTTGCTCTATCTCTTTTTTGTTTTGTTTTGTTTCTTCCTTCTTGTGGTTCATTCCATTGGTTATAATTCTTCTTTGCAATATTACTAATGTGAAAATATGTTTAATGTGAATGTATATGTAAAGCCTATATCAGATTGCACTGCATCTTGGGGAGAGGGAGAAAATTTGGAACTCAAAAGCTTGTGGAATTGAATGTTGTAAACTAAAAATAAAAAAAATTAAATTAAAAAAAATTAGGTCCCTTAAAGAGCCCATGAATTTAAAAAAAAGCAAAATAAGTGATAAGAGAAATTTCCCCACAAACACAGGAGTAGATTCCCCCCCACCCACCCAACTCCCAGATTGCCATATTTCCCACAGGGCAGAAACACAAAGAATACACATGACCAAGGAATACTCATGGATGAAAAATGTATAGAAAACACATGTGAAGAGGGAAATATATTAGGAACACATGTGGTTGGAGAATGTACATAAAGAGGCACATATTTAGGGAAAATGTATAGCCAGTGGACATGCCTGAAAAGGCACATTCATTGATGGGATCACCACACCTCTGCTGCTGCAGTCACTGATATTCTCTTGGAAAGGCTATCAGGCACTGGTGTTCACTAGCAATCTCGTGGAGGGGAGCTACTTTGTCTGCTGAGCTGGGATGCTCTGCTGCTCTGTTCACTCTGGCGGACGCTTTTTGCTGCCTCTGTTGTCATTTGCTGATCTACAAGGCTATTCAGGCTCTTCTCATTTTTAGTTGCTCACTGAAGCTCTCTACAGGAATAGTAATAGCCCAGGGTAATTGTAGGTGCACTAAGCTACATTACAGCCAACACCAGAAAAAAACCTTAAACTGACATTTACTATGGCCCTGAGGACTGACTTGTCCAATCAAGACTTGAACCCAGGTCTCTTAATTCTTATTGCCCCACATATCCTCCTACAAAAGGGATCAGTATGGCCAGAATTGTTTTTCTTAAAAAAAAATAAGAGAAATAATTTTGATGGGGGAGGGGGAGGGGCTATGGGCGGTGCCATGGTTGTTTTG
>NW_027187359.1:4226249-4316906 GCF_028583685.1 Petaurus breviceps papuanus
CTCCTCCGCCTTCTCTCTGGTGTTTTTTCCCCGTGAGGGGCCGGTGACGACCGAAGACCCGGGATGGGTAAGTGAGAGGGCCGTGGGGCTAGTCGTCTAGATCTGTTGTGAGGGCAAACGCCCGCAACATAATTTTATTGATACTTCTTTTTATATCACTATCGCTTCCCAATGATTCATCACTACAAGAGAACTCTGCCCTGTAACAAATAAGTAGAATCAAACAATACCAACAACCCTATCAAACTTGTATGAAAACATATCCCTTATTCCTTACCTCTAGTCTACCATCTCTCTGTCAAGAGACAGGAGGCACAGATGGTTTCACCATCAGTCTCTGAAGTCATGATTTGTCCTTGCATTGATCAGAGTACTGAAGACCTTCAATGTTATTTTCCTCTGTGTCATCAAGCTCATCACAAAACTTTTCTCCTGATTCTTCTTCCTTCACTTTGCATGATGCACCCTGCATCATGGGGGTTGGGGTATGGTGCCCCCAGATCCAGAAAATCCATGTAAAATTTTTGGCCCTCCCTTCATACCAAGGAAGAAGTCTGAATTTGTATGGAATTAAAAGATAAAATATGTTGACATTTTACAATACTACACATTTATTTTATGCATTTCTGAGTTGCTAAACTTTTTCCATGACATCTGCTTGCCTTTGTGCATCCTCTGCAGCTTCTGCAAAACTCCCCACAAAGTTCCCATTTAATTTCTTATGTCAATCCACAATATATTGGAACCATAATGGTGAAAGTCATGATGTGGAAGGGATAACTAGTTGCTACAGGTCTTTCCAAGTTTATCTGAATTCTTCATGCTTGTCATTTCTTACTGCATAATTAATTACACAGTCACTTGGTTAGCAGTTCTTTGACACTTCAAAAATTGCTGCAATAAATACTTTTGCATACAGACATATTTTATTTTATTGGGCTTTGCTTTATTGTACTTCACAGATTTTGCTTATTTTTTTTTTTACAAATTGAATGTTTGTGGCAACCCAGCATAGAGCAAGTCTATTAGAATTATTTTTCCAACAGCATGTGCTCACATCATGTTTCTGTGTCACATTTTGATAAGTCTCATAATATTTTAAACATTTTCATTATTATATCTATTATGGTAATCTGTGTTCAGTGATCTTTGATGTTACCACTGTAATTGCTTTGAGGGGCTACAAATCACACCTATATAAGCCTGTCAACTTAATCGATAAATGTTGTGTGTTCTGACTGCTCCACTCACCTGCTGTTCTTTACTCTCCTCTGGCCTCCTTATTCCCTGAGACAAAACAATATTGAAATTAGATCAATTAATAATCCTACAATGGCCTCTAAGTGTTCAAATGGAAAGAAGATTCCCCACCTCTCACTTTAAATAAAACACTAGAAATGATTGTTTAGTGAGGAAGACATATTGAAGACCAAGATAGGCTGAAAGCTAGGCTACTACCCTGAACAATCAGCAGCTATCAACATCAAGGTAAGACCCTCCACCAGCAAAAAGATCACAGCTTGCAGGAGGCTCACATGATGGTAGCATTTTATTTAGCAATAATGCATTTTTAATTAAAGTATGTACATTGTTGTTGGGTTTTTTTAAATACAATACTATTGTACACTTAATAGACTACAGTAGAGTGTAAACATGGGCATCTAGGTAGTAGTGGATAGAATGCCAGGCCTGGAGTAAGGAAGACTACCTTTCCTGACTTAAAAAAATCTGGCCTCAGATATTTATTAACTGCGTGACCCTTAGCCCTTAGCCCTCTTTGCCTCAGTTCCTCATCTATAAATGAGATGGAGAAGGAAATGGCAAACCATTCCAGTATCTTTGCCAAGAAAAGGTTACAAAGAATTGGACATGACTGAAATGATTGAACAACAAATAGTGTGAACGTGACTTTATATGGACTGGAAAACCAAAAGATTCATGTGACTTCCCTTATTGAGATACTCACTTTATTGTAGTGATCTGGAACTGAACGCCTAGTATCTCCAAGGTATGCCTGTACATTGAACTTTTTCCTTTGGTTACCACCCCCACCCCCAATTTCCATCCTGATCCATCCATATCTTTGACTTTTTGGGCAAATATATCTAGGAGTGATATTCTGAGTCAGAGAATATATACAATTTAGTGACTTTGGGGGAGGGGGGGTATAATTCCAAATAGAATGATTGGACCAGTTCCTAAAAATGGATTAGGATACCTTACCTCTCATGGCTTTCCACCCTATCCACATTCTTTACCAGGAATTTTCATTTTCCTTTTTGCCTATCTGATGGGTGTTAGACAAAACCTGGGAATTTTTTTCTCAATTTGTACTTTTCTTATTTGGATTTTTTTTCATATGGTTGCTGACAGATTTCATTTCTTCTTTTAAAATAGCAGAATTTCTTTTCATAAGATTCCAAGGAATACTGTTTACTAGCCTTTAAGAGTTCCCTCCCCCAAGCTTAATGCTCTTGAAATAGCTATGACCAGAGCTTAATGCTATATTCAAATAGATCTGTGTAAATGTATATTCTAATCTACTTGAATATATACCTATACATGTCCATGTCCATGCTATTTATTTGCAAATGCCCCTTTGCACACCTATAAAGCAACCCCTCATTGTCTCTGTCTCCTGGAATTCCTAGCTTTATTTAAGGCTTTGTTCCTAAGCCACCTCCTGAGAGGACTTCCCTCATCCCTTAAGTAAGTTCTTAGTGTTCTCTCTCCTTCCCAAGTTGTCATCTATATTCTTATTCATTTCTAGGGATTCAGTCTTAATCAGTCTCTTCCTCCCATTGAATTCTGGGCTCAACTCATGGTCCATTTGCAGTGTCTGTCCAAGATATATATACTGATGACTAAAATCCACTAAATGCACCCAACTGCCTTAGACTATGCACAAAGAGACTTCTGCATTCTTGTGGTTTGGGGATGTGAGAGATGACTCACAGTGAAGTTTCCTCATTTCCTTTAACTCCTTGTCACATTCCTATCTGTTCTCCAAACTTTGTAAACCACTTTGGTCTCGCGAGTAACTCATGATATCCCGGAAATGAGGTAATTTGAAAGAAAACCATACTAATCCACTTCTGATGGGGCACTTCCAAATTTGGTGAAAGGAAATACATAATGAAGGATTGAAACTGCTTTGCATTGCACCAATGAGAAGATCGTGAGCTTGCCCTACCAGCCAATGGTGAGGTAGGACAGGTGTTAGAGGTGGAGTTAGGGTCAGGACAAGAGAAGCTGGAGAGCTTCCACATGTTGCCCTCTCTGGCAGCTGCCATTTGAGCAATAGGGGCAGTGCCCTTTCTCATGAGAGAGAAAAAAGACCTTTTCTGATCTCGGACTCAGACTCCGAACCCTTTCATCTCGCAGAGAGAGCACAGTGCTGTTGTTGTCCAGTTGTTTCAGTTGCATCCAACTCTTTGTGACCCCATTTGGGGTTTTCTTGGCAAAGATACTGGAGTGGTTTGCCATTTCCTTCTCTGGCTCATTTTACAGATGAGGAAACTGAGGCAAACAGGGTTAAGTGACTTGCGCAGGGTCATGCAGGAAGATAAGTCTTCCTGACTCTAGATGTGACACTCTGTCCACTGCACCATCTACTTGCGCCTAGAAACACAGTGCTTAAGGTGAATTGGGGACTGTCTATAGAGGCCATGAAGAAGAATTCTGAGGTTGAGAAATAAAGTTCCTCTCAAAAGCTTTGGTGCCCAAGGGGGATTGTAAAAAACTCACTTTATTGACATCACTTGTACACCTAGATCAAGGCAAACAGACCTCAGGGTGAAAGTTGATCTAGGAATCTCAGAGCCCGTGTAATTCAAGCCACTGTTTCACTCCACAAAAACCACAAATATTCTTTGGGCTACACACGGGCTCCCTCTTCCCATCCTCTCATCCTGGGCAGAATGGAAGAAAAGCATGGTACAGCAAAAAGAAAATTACCTCTAAAGTCATACGCCCAGGAATCAAATCCCACCTCTATGTGTATTACCTTGGTCAAGTCCCTCATCCCCTTAGACTTGGGTTCCTCTTCTATAGAATGATAGTATTGGCTTAGGCAACCTCTGACATCCCTTTAGCTCTAGACCTACCATAATGATCCTATTTTTTTTTTCATTTTGTCTTTTTATCCCCAGCACTTAGCAAGATGGCAGGCTCATCAGAGACATTTAATAAATGACTCTCTTCCTGAATTGAAGTTAACAGACCTCAGTTCAAAACATGTTTCCAACACATAAGATGTGTTACAGTGGGCAAGCCATTTAACTTTGCAGGACTTCATTTTGTCTCCTGTGAAATGAAAAGAATAATTTTTGTACTATCTACCTCAAAGGATTGTTCTGAGGAATGGGCTTCACAAATCTAAGTGCACTTTGGAGTAACTGCAGACTGTGGGACTGCAAATGTTAGCTCTTCTTTTGTACACACACACATTAAGCTTAAAAGTGCAATAGGACTATTGGGGCACCCTGTATTTATACTTGTTGTCTTTCCCATTGGTCAGTCAACAAACATTTATTAAGCAGTACATAAGCTCCTTGTGAGTAGGATTGCTTCATTCATTGCATTGGTACTGCCCAGACCTGCTAGTCCTGCTGAACCACCTAGGGCTGCTCGTTAACCTTTGGTGTCCACCTTATTCACCCAGCTCTCACCTGTGGCTCCAAGAAGTTGTAGCACATGCAGTGGGCACACCCCAATCTCAGCAGCCTGAGGTGTGCTTGAGGGTAACCAACAAACCTCAAAACCATCAATGAGGTAGGGGGATGTCTACCCCAAGCATGTGAATACTGTTCACTCCCTGCCCCGAAGAATGGGTGGATGAGAACAATTCATTCCAACAGCTATGAAGGCAGCTGAAGCAGGCTCTGTGGAACACTTGGAGCTTGGGCAGATGTCAAAGATGCCAAAGTCATCCACTGCATCTTAGACCATCATCAGTGGCTGCCAGTGGACTTCCATGACTGTGGAAGAGAGAGTGAGGCTGACACTGAGCAACTCTGCCTCACTTAAATCCAATTCACCTCCAGGTCAAGACATCATCCATAATGTCATTGGTCCTCTTCAAAAATAAATTACCATGACCTGGGACAGTGCCTGGCACATAGTAATAAACCTGGTTGACTAACGGATGAAATGATTTATTCTGTGCTTAGTCCCAGATGGGGAGCCAACATGCTTTACAAGGAGAAGAATGCACCCAGCTCACTGGGTGGACCCCCTGTGGAAGAGTTTTAGGAAGACATGTTCAAGAGGATGACAAGTCAGCTTCAGAGTTGAAGTAGATTATATGATCCTACATTTAGAGCTGGCAAGGTTGTCAGACTAGATGATCTTCAATGTTCCTTCCAGTCTAGGCCTATGATCTTATAATCACCCCAGTGATCAAGAAAATGACCCATTCAACACTTCAGAATGACAAAAGAGGAGGTGGTACAGTGGCTAGAGCACTGGCCCTGGAGTCAGGAGTACCTGAGTTCAAATCTGACCTCAGACACTTAACACAAAAACTGGCTGTGTGACCTTGGGCTAGTCACTTAACACCAATTGCCCTCCAAAAAAAAAAGCAATAAAATAAGGGAGTTGGACTAGATCAGTCAACAAATATTTATTAAGCACCTTCCATGACCCAGGCTCTGTGCCAAGTGCTGGGGAGATATAAAAAGTCAAAAGACAGACCCTGCCCTCAAGAAGCTAATAGTCTAGTGGAGGAGACAACATAAAAACAACTATGGACAAACAAACCATATACAAGATAAATTAGAGATGATCAATAGAGGGAAAGCACTAGCATTAAGGGGGATTGGGAAAGGTTTCGTGCAGAAGGCAAGATTTTAGCTGAGATCAGAAGGAAGTCAGGAGGTAGAGATGAAGGAGAATTCCAGACATGAGGGACAGTAAGTGAAAAGACATGAAGTCAGAAGATGGAGTGTGATGTGCAAGAAAGGGCAAGAAGACCAGTGTCACTGTATCACAGTGCACAACACAGTAAGGTATAGGAAGAGTGGAGAGGTTGGAAGAAGTCAGGTTCTGGAGGGCTCTAAATACCAAGCAGAGGATTTTCTGTTTGAGCCTGGAGACAATAGGGAGCCACCTGGTATTTAAGAGGGGTGATATGGTCAGTCTTTCACTTTTGGAAGAGCAATTTAACAGCTGAATAGAAGATGGATTAGAGTGGGGTAGAGATTTGAGTCAGGGAAACCAGCAGTGAGATGACCTTTAAAATGCTGTCTGGGTCCTAAATCTATAATCTTACAAATGAGGAGACTGAGGCCCAGAGAGAGGAATTGGGTTGCCCAAATTCACGCAGACAATAGGTAGTAGCTCTAGGTTTCAGATGTAGGTCCTCTGATTCCAAATCCAGCCTTAGTTCCACTACATCACCATATGAATGAGATCACAGCCACAGTGAAGCACCGAGATGGAAATTTCATCTCGTTAGCCTCCGCCCACCTTCCAGTCTGTTGATATTTTTTTTAGATCCCAACTCTGCCATCCATCTTATTAGCTATTCTTCCCAGAGCCATGTCATCTGCAAATTGGATGGGTCTGTCATCTATGTGCCTTCATCCAATGCTCTCATTTTTGCCTTACCTCACTCAATCCTGGTTTCTCTCACTGTTTCTTGACTCATCCCCTGCTGTCACATGCCTGGGTATACTTGTCTTTCACCCCTAATTTAGTTCCTGCCCACCCATCTCCTGGCAGCCATTAGGAGCCCATATATATATGGATGGAGTCCCATATGCATGTACATCTGAGAGGGGGCTGATGATTACAGCATCCTCACTCACCTAATTCAATTTTTCAAATCGCCCAAATTAAGGGCTCCTATGGCAGGAAATAGCAGAAACTAAGTAGGACATTATTAATTGTTAAATTTTTAAATTGTATTTTTTGTGGGAAACATGGCAGAGCTTTTTATATATGACCTCATTGGCTTTCAAATGAGATAATATTTGTAAAGTGCTTAGCTCAGTGCCTGGCCAGTGGTAGGTCCTTAATAAATGTTTATTCCCTACCCCTTCCCTTCCTTCCCTTCTTGTAGGGAAGAGGGGCAAAGACACAATTTTATAGAGGGAAAAACAAATTTTCAGAATAATTAACTAAGGGTCCTACATTGACTATTAAAAGAACCCACATCCATTAATCCACAAGCATTCTACAGGCGCTGAGGATACAAGTTACTCAGTCCTTAACCTCAACAGTCTTAGTTGGAGGGAATATGTTGACAGATGAGTAAATGGAGGATATATACAAAATAAATACAAAGTGATTTGGGAGGTGCACTTACAACAGGAGAAATCAGGAAAGGCATCTTGTAGGAGGTGGCATATTATCTAAGCCCTGAAGGGAGCAAGAGGTTCTAAGAAGTTGAGCTGAGGAGCTACCACATTCCAGGTGTGTGGGACAGTCTATACAAAGGAACTCTAACTTTCTTTCCTATTAAAGGAGGCTGTATGGTCCAGTGGAAAGGGTGCTAGGTTTGGAGTCAAGGGGACTCAGTTCCTCACTCAGTTATTTAAGACCTATGGGACCTCAGATGACTCACTTTGGTTTTCTTCTATATGAAATGCAGGCACTGGAAGAAATGCCCACAAATGTCCCTTGCAGCTCTTAAACCAATGATGCAAAGACATGAGTCTTTCTGTCTTTCTTGCACAGAAATCCCCCACTCCCAGATTCCTTGCCTTCCTTCTCTGTAGACTACAGATGGGATTCAATTTGATTCACCAAATATTTAGCAACACCAAGGTAATTTTCAAGTCTCCCCATTGTAATGCTAAGGAAATTTGAAGATCTTCCCAGTCCATTAATAGGCACACATAGAGCCCTGACCCAAAGCTAATAAGACTCTAGGCTACAGGGAGTGCTGGGGCACAAGGATTTTCAGGTTTCTCAGCACTCAGCCAATCAGGTGGCAAGTCTTTGTTATAGCTTCTGGGAGGCTGACATTTTGCTTTGGGGGTTTGCTTGTGAGAAGGATCTTTTGTTTTCCTGGTAGAGACTCTGGGTAGCCATATGCTCAGACACCTCCCCCTGCCCCTGCACTGCTTAGATGTCTGTGCTCCCTCTATCCAGTAATGTATGTTAAGTGTATAGCAATATTGCTATGTTCAGATAGCTGGAGCCCTGTCTGTTGGTCTTTGTGCTAGTTTCTCTACTTGTACTTTCTATGCTCACTTCTTTCTCTGTAATTAAAAGTAGGATTGTTAACCCCTTTAAAAGGAGATCAAAGAACCTGTGCTAACAGCCATCCTGGCTGTGCCAGGGTGCTTGCTATTACACCCATCTAGTTCTCCTCTCCAAAAGGCCTTCTCCCAAGACAGAAAGGACCATAGCTGCCCCTCTCTGAACCTGTTTCCACATATGAATAATGAGGTTATTTGACTAGATGACCACTGAGGACTGTTCCAACTCTATGATCCCACAATCCGTACAGGGGATAGGGGGCACCTCATTGCCCTATTGACAGATTTTTACCCATTTGCTTAAATTTTTGTGGACCCTATCACTATGCCTGAAGCCCTATGGATTCACATAGGGTTTGTGGTCCAGTCTAATCCTTTTCTCTTACAGAAGTAGCCTTCTTTGTATAATACATGGCAATGACGGCTGACACTTCTATAGTTCTTTCTATCCAATATATCATTTGAGCCTGTCAGTAAATTAAAAAGCATTCATTAAATGCTGCTGAAGTGCTAAGAATACAGAGAAAGACAAATACAGTCACTGCCCTCAGTGAACTTAAGATTCCATGGGGGAGACAACATGGAAGGCAATCTTGGAGGGGAGGCATTAGCAGATGGAGGGAGTGGGGCAGGGAGGGGCCAGGGGCCTCTTGCCAAAGGTGCACTTTGAGCTCAGTCACAAGTTTGGAAACCAGGGAACCTAAGAGACAGAAGTTAGAGGTCAGGGGTGGCTAGGTGGCACAGTAAATAGAGCACCGGCCCTGGAGTCAGAAGGACCAGAGTTCAAATCCTGCCTCAGACACTTAACACAAAAACTAGCCATGTGATCTTGAGCAAGTCACTTAACCCCAATTGCCCTCCAAAAAGCAAAAAAAAAAAGTTAGAGGTCAGAGCATTGCAGGCATGGAGAACCACCTGTGAAAGAGATGGAAACAAGAGATGGAATGTTATGTTGGTGGAATGGGAAACAGGCCAGTGTGAGAAGACAGGAGAGGCAGGGATGGGATAGATTATGAAGAACTTTAAATGCCAAGAAGTTAAATTTGACATTCACATTAACACTATGAAATACAAAGGAAAGGTATTGTTCTTACCATTTTACTGAGGCACACTGAGCTGATCATAGGGCTAGTCAGAATCAGAGGCAGGTCTCTCTTGACTTTTCCCACTGTACTACTGAAACTTCTCTGAGTCTCAGTTTCTTTCTCTGTAAAATGAAGGAGCTAGATGAAATGATAGCTAAGATTCCTTCCTGGAGAAGGAAATGGCAAACTGTGGTAGTATCTTTGCTATGAAGACCCCAAACAGGGTCACAAAGAGTTGGATATGATTGAAACAACTCAACAAAAGATTCCTTCCAATTCTAAAACGTGTTTGCCTGGTTGGAACACTGTGACAGTGAAAAAAGTGTTGTACCTGTGATTCAAAGATAACGCTCCAAACCTCTTAGCAGATCTGTGATCCTGGGGCAAGTCACTTAATTTCTCTTTGCCTGTTTTCTCTCCCTGTTTAAGATTGGGACAATTTATACTTGACACAATTACTAGCCGTGTGACTTTGGGCAAGTCACTTAGCCCCATTTGCCCTCCAAAAAAAGATCTGGGGTGGCTAGGTGGCACAGTGAATAGAGCTCTGGCCCTGGAGCCAGGAGGACCTGGGTTTGGATCTGGCCTCAGACACTTAACACAAAAAATAGCCGTGTGACCTTGGGCAAGTCACTTAACCCCAATTGCCCTCCAAAAAGCGAAAAAAAAAAAGATTGGGACAATTTTACTCCTTAGATTGTTGTGGGATTCCAAAAAGATCATTTATCTAAAGCACTCTGAAAGCTTTAAAGCAAAGTTAGCATCTTCATCATCATCACCACCACCACCACCACTAATGCTGTTATTATTTTTATTATTCTGCCCAAACCCTGTCCACAGGGGCTGAAGCACAACCCATGCACAGCCAACTCAATTAAGTGAACAGGTGTTTTTACTACATTTAGAGGGGATGAATTGATAAGTGTTTATTGAATACAGGAAAGGAATCCTACTCTTAGGGAGCTTACCATCCAACTGGGGAGAGAAAAAGTAAACACACATGACTATCCAGGACAATGTAAAAGATGGCACCAGTAAGCATTTGATCCCAGTGAATGGTACATCCTGAGCACATGGGCTCAAGGAAGAGCTGGAGCCTCTCAGATGGAGACAGTTTGGTATATCCAGCAGGGGAAAGGCTGTGAGCAAGGCGGCAAGGTTTCAAAGTCCAAAGTATATTTCATTTAACTTCCTTTTGGTCTTTAGAAGGGAAAAGCAGTTTTCTGTTTGTTAGGTCAAAATGCTCTTCTGAAAGCTAGAATGTTGTGTGATCTCTATTCACTGACATTTTCTGACTCAACTTCTTTTTTTCCTCCTCTAATCTGTGTACCCCGAAGCCTGCCTAGTTTCTTTAAACTGAACTTTCAATTTCTACAAGTTCATCCTGAGGTCTACCTTGTTCTTTTCCTCCTCTTTCTATTCCTGTTTCTCTCTTTCTCACCTTCTCTTCCATCCACATCCCCCTTCCTCATTTCCTTCTTCTAAGTCTTTGGTATTCTCTTTCTCTCCTTCCTCTTCCTCCTCCTCCTCCTCCTTCTTTTCCTCCTTCTCTCTCTGTCTCTACCTCCTTCTCTGTCTCAGTCTCTCTCTGTCACTTCCCTTTTATCCTCACCTCTGCTATAGATTACCTAAAAAGATCTTAATAATATGGTCTCAATTCTGCTCCATCTGCATCACACTCTTTACAACCTCCCGTTATAGATAAACACATTCTCTTTCATCTTTTCATATTTCCCCAGCCCTCACCTCCAAGCCATTATTTCCCCTTAAATGGGAACATAACCATTCCTATAACTTACTGAATATTGACGTGGTGTGATATCACTGATGTCATTATGGTTTCTGTGACTCTATGTTAAATAATTGCAAGAATTGATCATTAACAGACAAAGGATAGATGGATACTTCTGCCTTCTCCTAGAGACAAAATGACTCTGGGGCTGACAGATTAAAAAAAAAGTATTAGTGTTAAGGATGGAGGAAAACCTTTTGATTTTCCTAAAGAAGGAGAAAAGCTTTTAGTTCAAAACAAGGTTGGATCTATCAGGAAGACTATATTCTTATGTAGTTGTTCAGCTCCCATAGTGGAAAATGTGATATGAACTCTTAAGGAGAGATCTTGGACAAACTGATATCCCTAAAGCATAGGTCTGACTGTTTTCCCACTGCCTGAGGAGTTTCAGCAACACCCAAATGCCTCTAGATACAATATAAACTCACTTGTTTGTCATTTAAAGTCCTTCACAATCTGGGTCCATCATATCTTTTTAGATTGATTCCAGGATTTTTCTCTTCATCCACTCTACCTTCTAGTAAATTGGATGACTTGCTGATCCCCATATACAATATTGCTATCTCCCACCTCCACGCCGTTGCACAGATTATCCCACCCATGGAATACTCTCCTTCCTGACCTTCCCCTTTTAGGAACCTTAACTCTCTTCAAGGCTCAGACCAAGTGCTACCTTCTCCATGAGGTGTTTGCTGATCCTCCCAGCTGTCACTGCTCTCATTCCCTCTGTGATAATTCTTTATATTTCTATTGCATATGTTCATTATTTGCTTAGCTGTGAATAAATTGTTTCCCAGTAGAAACTAAGCTCTCTGAGTACATGTACTATTTTGTTGTTGTTATTTTATTCTCATGGTAGAGAGTAGCTACAAATCAATATTTGTGAAGCAGACTAAAATAAATGTAATTGGATGGGATGGGATGGAATAGAGAAGAGAAGAAGGGAAGGAAGAGAAGACAAGGGAAAGGAACATGAGGGAAGGCAACAAAAAGAAGGGAAGACAAGGGAGGGGAGGGAAAGGAAGGGAGAAGGGAATAAGCACTTATATAGTACCTACTATGCACCAGGCCCTGCACTACATACTTTTAGAATGAAATATTAGAAGCTAAGCTCAGACTGAAAGAGGAAGGAGTATGCCAGTTTGTTCTGGAAGCCAGAGAAGAATAATTTCACCATAAGAAAAAAGGGGAAAGAGTAAGAATAAACTGGTTTCAGAGATAGCAAGGTAGATGTAAGTATATAAAGCAAGGGAAAACCTAATTGTCTAATCTGTAAGGCATTTTTTTGTACCTTTATCCCTCCTCATTGCTTGTCATGAGTAGCTTCTGTGGTACTCAGCATAAAAGATCTGAAATTTCTCACCTCCCTAAGTGATGATTTATATTAAGGAGGGGACCATGAGATTAGAACCTCCAAATAAATAATTATAACTGACACTTTATATAGCTCTTAAAAGTTTGTAAAGCACTTTATATGTAGTGTCCCACTTGAGTCTCACAATTCTGTGAGGCACAGGTACCATAGGCATTTTACCCCCATTTTACAGATGAGGAAACTGAGGCTCAGAGGTGAAATGACTTGTCCATAGTCACACAATCATTGTCAGA
Organism: Petaurus breviceps papuanus; assembly: GCF_028583685.1. Classification (NCBI taxonomy): domain Eukaryota; kingdom Metazoa; phylum Chordata; class Mammalia; order Diprotodontia; family Petauridae; genus Petaurus; species Petaurus breviceps. Next base: position 4,238,942 of record NW_027187359.1, read on the forward strand.
GGTGAGATTTAGGTGTAAGTCTTCCTGATGACAAATCTAGAGCTCTATCCACTAAGACAAGTAAAGACAAAGATCTAGCACCCAGTTAGCTACCAAATCTACTCAAATTTCCTTCTCTCTCTTAAAAACCTTTAACTGACCAGTTGAAATAATGTCGTAATTATAATCCTGTAGCCCTTTGGTTCTCAGTTCTCACAATATACCACCAATGCCACTTTCATACTATGGTTTTACATTTCAACCTAGTTCAATACATCTCTGACATTAAAATATCACCTAGGAATTATTGCTTAGACTATATAAAGACCTTTTCCTCTTAAATATATTTGACCTAAACCTGGGGGCTGTATCTTAGGAAGGACACTGGCAATCAGTAAAACATCCAAAGGCAGGCAACCAGGATGGGGAAGGGCCTTGAATTCATGCCATATGAGGCTCAATTAAGAGAAATGGAGATGGTTAGCCCAGATAAGGGTAGACTTGTGGGGACACACTAGGATGTCTTCAAACTTGTAAAGTCATCTGAAAAAGAATTTAACCTGTTCTGTTTGGCCCAAGAGAATAAAGGTAGGAACAATGAGTGAAAGAGAGGTCTGTGCCTCTGTAGAGAGGCAGATGGAAGGAAGGAAGGAAGGAAGGAAGGAAGGAAGGAAGGAAGGAAGGAAGGAAGGAAGGGAGTTTGCTAACACTTAAGAACTATCCCAAACTGGAATGGGCTGCCTTGGCAGGGAATGTCTCTCCTTCATTGGAGTCTTTAAATAAAGTCTGTATAGCCACTTCTTGGATAAGTCAAGGTAAAGATTCTTTTTCAGGTAGGGAAAGGACCCTGAAGTACTTTCCATATCAGAAATTCTGTGATTCTTATAATCCTAAAATGTTATGGTTTTTAAAAGGACCTCAGAGATCACCTAATCCACTCTCCTTCTTTTACAGAAGAGGAAACTGAAGCTTGAAGAGGTTAATCGATCTGGTCAAGGCCACAGCAACTAGTCCCTGGCAGAGCCTGAGTTGTTGTGGGCCTCAGTTAGATGAGGAGAAGCCACCGATTACTTTTTCCGTATAGTGAGATTTACACATCTGGGTATTGTAGTACTGGGACTCACAGAGGAAAGGGGGCATCTGGAAAGAGACAGTGACTTTATCTTCTTGGGGCCTCAGTTTATTTAACTGTCACATGAGGAGGTTGGAACAGATGTACTCTGAGTCCTTTTCTAGTTCTAAATCTATGATTTATGATCTCTTTACAAAAAAGTAGTGAACCATAGGCTTGGAATTAGGCATAGATGGCCAATGTATTTGCATTCCTTTGTTAAGAGGGAGGATGGGGTGGGAGAGACAGTAAACCATCAATAAAATGTTTAAATGTATATTTATTGTGTTATAGATAAGCACACACGTGCATACAGGAGAGATGGCTGTGTCTACATAGCCTATGAACCACAAGGAGTTAATCAATTGCTGATTTTGACTCACACACCTCCCCCAGTGAGGAGGGAGGAACTGACTTATAATTGGTAGTTGATGACATCATGCTCACAGGCCGAGCCAATGACAGCGCACCAGGTTGGGAATTGTCCTCCGGAGCTGTAAGCATTCTGTCTGGCCCAGCTGGGAAGCGTTCTCATTCCTGAAAGTTACTCATCCTGTAGCTGGGATGGGCGAACAGAGTCCCTCTTCCAATATCTTAGTGCAGTTATACTCACCACAAAGGGGACCCACTGGTGGAACCTGTTCTTAAGTGACCTGGTGGCAGTACCACCCCTCCCCCCTTCCCTTCTGGTGCCTGAGCAGCAGAAGAGCGTTTGAAATAGCTATAGACACCAGGTTAGGATAAGGCTGCTGGCGGCCCCCTTCCCTTGCTCTTCGAGGTATTTTGAATGTGATCAAAGTTTGGTAGGCCTAAGGGAGAGAGTGAGGTAAGGGTAAACTGGGAATTTCAGGCCCAAATTCAAGCAAGGAGTGCTTGTTAAACACACATTGTATTGGGATTTGGGGGAGGGGGGAGAGATATGGATTGGACCTGTGATTTAATTGGTATAGGCACCTTCTTGGAGGAAGAAATTCCACCAATGCAAGTTCTCTGCAAGATGACTTCCAAGAGCACTGACAAGTTAAATGACTGGCCCAGGGTCATACAGCCAGTATATGGCAGAAGCAGAACTTGAGGCCAGGTCTTTCTAACTAGGTGCTGGGCATACAAAAACAAAAATGAAACAGTGCTTACATTGGGGGTGGGGAGAGGGGAGGAAATAAAATAGAGACAAAGAAAGAGACAGAGAGAAAGACAGAAAGAGACAGGGAAAAGGAGAGAAAAAGAAACAGAAAGAACAAGAGAGAACAAGAGAGAGAAAGATAGAAAGAGATAGGGAAAAGGAAAGAAAGAGAGCGAGAACAAGAGAGAGAAAGATGGAGACAGAGAGAGAGATAGGGAAAAGGAGAGAGAGATAAAGAGGGAGAAAAGAAGGGAAGGACAGAGAGAAAGATACAGACAAAATAAGTGCAAAGTAGTTGGGGGGAGGATCAGCCCCCAGCAAAGGCTTTGAGTAGGATGTAGCATTTGAGCTAGGTTTTGAAGAATACCAGGGGTTCTTGTTTTTACAAGGCAGTGCATCTCAGCCAGATAAAGAATGTGCTGTGGTAGAGAGCTGGCCATCAGGAAAACCTGGGTTCAATTCCTACCTTAGATCCATACTGGCTAAAATGTTATGGTTTTTAAAAGGACCTCAGAGATCACCTCATCCACTCTCCTTCTTTTGAACCTGGACAAGTCACTTCTTAGTACAACATTCTAAGGCTGTAAGTTAGAGCACTATCACAGCTCTGTGCATGGAGTCACCTCATTAGATATTCCATTACTGATGAAAGCCCGGGTCAGCACAATTTCTAAGCATGGCTGAAGCAGCTTTTGACATGACAGGGGCTGTCCCCTACTCTGCAGCTCTGGGTTCATTCTTTTGAAGGCTCAACTCACTCTAGCCAGGTGAAGCCTGATGAATCTGACTGGACCAATCAAGACAGCTGCCTTCCAGCTCGTGGCTGCGGGGGCTCGGCCAGAACACCTGTCTGTGCACAGCAACTTCTTATTAGCATTTCCTCAGAACAAACTTCAAAGACAAACCCGAGTCATGCCTAATGCATATTGCATTGGTTGACTGAGAATGACAGGAGAGGCTTTTTAGAGCTGGAAGCACCTAGTGAATATCTAAGCTGACCCACAAGTTTCACAGGTGAAGAACTGAAGCACCGAGGGGCAAGATTACTTACCCAAGGTTCACCTCTACTAGTAATGGCAGACCCAGAAGTGGAACCCAGGTTTCCTGATTTCCAGTCCATTGTTCTTTGCCCTATACCAGATTTGATAGAATCCTGACAGAGTAATGGAAAGAATGCTGTATTTATAACCATAGAATCCCAGAATCTGAACTGTAAGGGACTTCAGAACCCCAGGTCACTTTCATTCCTTCCTTAATAAGTTTGATACCCAGCTTACAATTTTTCTCTCCTCCTCAACTCCTGTCCTCATACTTGGGGACTTCAACATACATATTGGCTCTCCTTCAGATATCCTAAGCACTTGATTTCTCAGCCTACTCACTTGCCATGAGTGAATCCTCCGTTCTACCTCAGTGACATACAAAGATGATCATATCCATGGTTTTTGCCATCACCCACAAAGGTGCCACCTATATGCTCAAGAATTCTGAAATCCCTTTATCCAACCACAGACTATTGGTTTTTCACCTCTCCCTCAGCCTTCCCTTACATAACCCAACTCTTTACCCGCACATGCATGCCAGTACCTTGACCCCTGAATTCTCTCCCAGGCCATCTTCCTTGAACTATCCACTCTCTCCTCTTTTCACCATCTTGACACCTTGGTGAACTAATTCAACTCTACACTGTCCTCCTGTCTTGAATCATATCACCCTAGGCCTGCCAACTTCAGTCTCAGATCATTCTTACCATTCATTGCTTTCATTCTTACACATGTGCTATTGAATGTAGATGGAGAAAATCATGAAATCATTCTGACTGGGTCTACTATAAATTTAGGTTACACAATCTCAACTGGGCCCTCACTGCTGTCCAACAATGTGACTATACCTCCCTTATCAATCTACTCTCTGACTCCCCACATTGACTCTTCCAAAGCTTTTCATCTCTCCTCAAACCTCCCATGGCTACCCCTTGCCCCACTTTTTCAGCTGAGAACCTCACCTCATATTTTACAGAAAAAAATTAAGGTCACTTGCCATAAACTCCCATTCTTCCCTCTTCCTCATCTCCTATCATTCTTGTACCTTCTGCCACCCTCTCCTTCACCTTGTCTCACATAAAGAAGCAGCCTTACTCCTTATCAAGGCTAACTCATCTTTAGTTCAGGTGATCCCATCCATCCTGTCTCCTCCAAAAAACTGTCCCCTCTGTTATCCCCATTCTCACTTATTTTCAGTCAATTTCTCTCTACTGGTTCATTTCATCTCCCCTGGCCTGACCCTTCCATCCCCAATGGCTATCATCCTATCTATTCTGCCCTTTGTAAGTAAACTCAAAAAGACTGTCTGCAATAGGTATCTCTACCTTCTCTCCTCTCACTCCCTTCTTAACCTCTTGTAATCTAGCTTCCAGCCACATTATTCCACTGAAACTGCTCTCTCCAAAGTTTCTTTTGACATCTTAGTTGCCAAATCCAATTATTTTTTCTCAATCCTCATTCTCCTTGACCTCTCTGAAGCCTTTTAATGCTGTTGATCACTCTCTCATCCTTGATACTCTCCTCTCTGGGTTTTCAGGTCACCACTCTCTCTTGATTTTCCTCCTACTTATCTGACCATTCCTTCTCTGTCTCCTTTGCTGGATCCTCCTCCAGATCACACCCTCTAATGGTAGGTGTATCACAGGATTCTGTCCTGGGCCCTCTTCTCTTTCTCCCTCTATATCACTTCACTTGGTGAACTCATCTGTTCCCATGAATTTAATTACCATCTTTATAATAATGATTCTCAAATCTACCTTTCCTGCCCCAATCTCTCTGCTCACCTCCAATCCCACATCTCCAAATGCCTTTCAGATATCTCAAACTAGATGTTAAGCAGGCATCTTAAATTCAATATATCCAAAACAGAATTCATTATATTTCTTCCTAAACCCTTTCTCCCTCCTACCTTCTACTGCAGAGGGCAACACCATCCTTTCATTCCCTCAAGCTTGCAACCTAGGAGTCATCCTGGGTTTCTCACTATCTCTTACTCCCCATATGCAATATGTTACCAAGGCCATCAGTTTTACCTTTGCAATGTTTCTCAAATGGGCCCCCTTCTCTCCTCTAACATTGCCATCCTTCTGGAACAGGCTCTCATTACTTCTGCCTTGATTATTGCAATAGTCTTCTGGGGGGGGGGGGGAACGAGACTGCCTGATTCTAGTCCACAGGTGGGGAACCTGTGACCTTGAGGCCACATGTGGCCCTCTAGGTCCTCGAGTGCAGCCCTTTGACTAAATCCAGACCTCACAGAACAAATCCCCTTAATAAAAGGATGTGTTTTGTAAACTTGGACTCAATCAAAAGGCTGCACCCAAGGACCTAGAAGGCCATGTGCGGCCTTGGGGCTCCCTACTCTAGTCTTTCCTCACTTCAGTCCATCCTCCATTCAGCAAATAAAGTAATTTTCCTAAAATACAGGTCTGATCATGTCACTCTCTTATTCTCCAAACTGCAGTGGTTCCCTATTACCTTCAGGAGCAAATACAAAGTTCAGTGTTTGGATTCAAAGTCCTTCATTTCCTAGCCCTCCTACATTTCCAGTCTTCTTACACCTTACTCCTGGACAAGTACTCCTTGATTCACTGGTCACTGATGTCCTAGCTGTTCCACAAACAAGACCCTCCATCTCTGAGCTCTGGCTGTGGGCATTTTTGCCTAGAACACTCCCTCTCCTCTGTTCTAGCTACTCACCACCTGGCTTCCTCTAAGTCTCTACTAAAATCCCACCTTCTCCATGAAGACTTTCCCAGCCCCTCTTAATTCCAGTGTCTTCCCTCTGTTAATTGTTTCCTATTATGCTGTCTACAGCTTGCTTTGTATATATTTGTCTGCATGTTATCTACCCCATTAGATCGTAAGCTCTTTGTCTTTTGCCTCTTTTTGTAACCACATGGTTACAGCACAGAGCCTGGCACACTATTGATTGATTGATTGATTGATTGATTGATTGATTGATTGATTATTATGCATCATTAGCTGTGATGACCCTAAATAGTTATCCAGCCCTTCCTTAAAGACCTTTATTGGGGTTAGGGGCAGGAAGAAGAACCCATAGCCTCTCAAGGCTGCCCATTCTACTCTTGGACAATTATAATTTTTATGAGGTTTTAAATTATGTTAAACTAAAATATACCACCCTGTAGAGTCCATCAGTTGCTTCTGGTTCTATTCTACAGGGCCAAGTAGGACAAATATAAACCTTCCTCTATCTGACAAGCCTTCAAATACTTGAAGGCTACTATCAAATCCTACCCATGTTCTTTCTCCAGGCTAGATGTCACCAATTCCTCCAACCAGTTCTCCTAGGGCATGATCACAAGCCCTTCACTCTCCTGCCTCTCCAACCACAGATGCTCTTCAAATCACTGACAAATGATCTCTATGGCAACTGACTTTTCTCAAGATATGCCCAAGGTCCATAGACTTGAATTCAAATCACTGCTCCACTATTTACTACCTGTATAACTCTCTATCTCTCTAAATCTCCATTTCCTTGTCTGTAAAATGGGAGGGTTAGTCTAGATCAGGGTACCTTAACCTTCTTTGTGTCATGGAAATAGCTATCTGGTGAAGCCCTTCTCAAAATGTTTTTCAATAATTAAAGGAAATATGTACTCAATTTCTGTTAAAGGTTAGTGGGAAAGATAATTTTCCCCATCAAAATTCATTGACTGAGCAATCCATGGACTCTGAGTTTAGGAACCTTGATCTAGCTGATCAACCCTAGATACACTGTGACCCTGTGATATCTCTGGAGGTTAAATCTACTGTCTGCTCTGAAAATACTGGGCTCCTGCACCAGCTGCCACTTGCTACTGTGCACCATGCATTCCCAAAGCCAACATAGCACAGAGGTTCTTGCAAAAGCTTAAGGAATAGATATTAGTGGAAAGAGGGCTGCCCTGGGCTGCAGCTTTGCTATCCCAGTCTTGCTACTAACTAAACAGGCAGAGGCGTTGAGGAAGAGAAGACATCGGAAAAAGGAGATAGTCTGCTGCTGGGTTCCAGCTTCCTCACCAACAGTGTAGTATACGAGGAACATTAGAGTTCAGATAGTGCCCCAACATAGCAATAGACTGTGTTCTCAAAACGTTTCTTTTGCCTTTTTAAATTTCACTATTTATTTTTACTGTTGCTTATTGTCTGTTTTCAATGACACCCCTCCTCCCCATAGAACTCATCTTTGTAACAAATAATAGTTCAGCAAAATAAGCCAATGCATTGGTTATGTCTGAAATGGTTTGCCTGGTTCCACACCTGTAGCCCACCACTTCTCTACTGAGAGGTGAGAGACAAGTTTTGTAGTCTGTCCTTTGAAGTCACTATTGGTCATTGCATTGAGCAGAGTTTGAAAGTCTTTCAATGTTGTTTTCCTTTAAATTAGTGTAGTTGGAAGGTAAATTATCTCCCAATTCAACTCATTTCACTCTTCATTACTTCACGTGTTTCCATGTTTCTCTGAATTCTTCATATTCATCATTTCTGTTGTTGTTTAGTCATTTTTCAGTTGTGTCTTTCTCTTCTTGACCCCATTTGGGGTTTTCTTGGCAAAGATACTGAAGTGGTTTACCATTTTCTTCTCCAGCTCATTTTGCAAATGAGGAAACTGAGGCAAACAGGGTTAAGTGATTTGCCCAGGGTCACACAGTACTAAGTATCTGAAGCTGGATTTGAACTCAGGAAGATGAGTCCTTCTGCCTCCAGGTCTGGTGCTCTGTCCCCTATAACACTTAGCTGCCCTCTCATTTCTCATAACACAATATTCCTTTGTATTTATATACTATAATTTTTTCAGCCATTCCCCAGCTGATGGATGCATACTTTCCTTTCTATTCTTTGTCCAAAGTGTGTTTCTGAGTAAATGAGAACTCTGAAGACATCTTCCTATAGAAGCAGTGGTAGCGAGGCTCTCAGGACAGCCTCCTGAAGCTAATTCAACCTTTAAGGTACCAGAAGCACAGTATTAACAATACTATTTTAGCTACAACCAACTACCATTTATAGCACAGTTTCCAGGTCAGGTGGTACAGTACCAGGAACACTGGTACTGGAGTTGGATACCCTAGCTGTGAGCTCTGGTACTTATAGGCAGTAGTACCCTAGACAAATTGCTTAACCTCCCTGAGTCTCACATTCCTCAACTGTAAAATGGGGATAAAAATACTTGCCCTACCCATTTATCTCCCATGATCATTAAGGGGAGAGTTCTTTGTAAAGCTAAAAGTGCTATATAGACACGGGGCTCATATGACCTTAGTTTATCCTACTGTCTGCCTTTCCAGCCTCCCCACTTATGTTATTATGATGGTGGTGGTGGTTGTTTGCCCTTCATTATTGAAGAGGACCATGACATCAAGGAGGTGATGCCGTAACATGCCAGTGAATTGGATTTAAGTGAGGGAAGGCTGTGCAAAGTCACCAGTCTCACTTTTTCCTCCTACTAGAAAATGAATGATCTCTATTTCTAATTCCAGGATCTAGAAATCTAGTAGGGGTGAGGGTAGCAGCAACCCTCACCACGCCCACTACCCCTAACAGTGGCCACTCTAGAGTGATGGAGTAGGACGGGGTATGAAATATTCCTGGTTGCCAGTAATTCCTATCCCCATCCACCAGGACTTCAACACTCTACTCTGAGTGATTGCCACACTGACTGTTCTAAGTCTGGAACCATCGATAGCTACTTGGCATCCTAGTTAATCAATAACTTACATATTTCCCCTTTTCACATGTCAAAGTCTGCAAAAGCATTCCTAAGATTCCTGCTTCCATATATTAGGGAGCCATATGTTCCACACATCGACAAAGGAAATAATTTAAACTCCCCTCTCCTCCCCACACACATGCAGACTGCAAGATGGGATCCACCCCTCTGCCAAATCTTGGAATGGTTTGGCCATGGTATCCTGAGCAACACTCCTCAAATACACACTGCTGTCTTCTACCCACTACCATGCTTGGCACATCCTACTATCCACTTTGCCAAGGCCTCTCATTTGGACCTCTCATGACTCCCTAAACATTAAAAAATCTCAACTCTAGTTGATTGAGAGAAGTTTCTCTCTATTTCCTCCCAACATATTTTGGACATCTTCTTATACCACTCTCTGACCTTAAGTCATTCTAGCCTTCTCTCAATTTCCTGTGAGCTGAAGACAGGGATCACAGGATCACAGAAGTCATAGGATCATAGATGAAGAGCTGAAAGGTAACTCAAAGGCCATCTAATACAACCCTCTCATTTTACAGATGAGTAAACTGAAACCCAGAGAGGTTAAGTGACTTGCCAAGGTCTCATAGATAGTAAATATTAGAAGTAAATATTAAATCCCCCTGTGAGGGATCTTGCTGCTTCCCCCACACAAAACCCCTGTTCCATAGCAACATGCTGTCTTGGAGAGCTCCCAGATCTATGCCCCATCCTTCTCATTATAAGATAGAGTAGTAACAGGATCAGGATAAATCTAAAATTAGTGATATATGACTTCAAGAACCATAAGCAGCATTGCCTCACTGTATGTTTCTGCACATATTTGCAGAATTTGCACCAACCATGAAGATATGTTTTAGACAGTATCACATACAACATGACAGAGTAGATTTGGTGGTGTAGATCTGGAATCCCCAACCAGTTGATTACTGGTCCACCTAGGTCTATCAAGGTCCTGACCTTATTAATTAACGCCCAACAGCAGCTGTCCCATCCCCCAGAAGAAGATGGATTAAAGGCAATCACTTACCCACCTCCCTATCAGTCTCTCAAGTTTCAACAACCTGACTCACCAGCACTCCCCTTCCTCATAATGTACTGGCACACCCCTTCACCATGGTCCATCAGTGCCCCTCTTATGGTCTTTCCAAACCTTCCATACCCATAGCCCATTTCCTTGCCCTCCATTCCCACCCCTTATCAGCAGCAGACTCATCCTTAGAGGTCAGTATGATCTCAGTCTAGTGTAAACAGCAGCCTCTATTATCACAACCAATTCTATGAGATGTTTCCATGACCCACTTGTGAACCTCATGGGTCTACCTAAAATAAGTTGAATTAAAGGCAATTATTGAGTATGATGTTGGACCTCGGATGGAACTTAAAAATCTGATCACATTCCAGATGAAGAAATTGAGACTCGGAGAGTTAAAGGGATTTCCCCAAGGCCACATAGTTTGCTCAAGGTAGAACTGGGACAAGGACTGGGTGCTCCTGTCTCCCAGTTCAATGTTCTCCCTGCTGTGACTTCTTGCTACTGACAAGGGGGAAAGAATGTATTTGACCATAGTACTGAGCCAGACCCACTTTTCCTTTATCTTTCCTTGTGCCTCCAGAGCAAGGATTTATACCCTCCCTTCAGATCTCACTATATATCTGGAAGCAGGGCATCAAAAAATCTCAGTATCTATATTTAGAGTTCATCTGTTCTCCTCATTCCTCTTCTATATTTTATAATCTCCCACCCCCAGATTTGCAAAAAAGCCCAAACTTTTCTATGTCATTCATCATTTACCCTCCATGGCTGCTTCAGAACTATAATCCCATCTCCACTGCCACTTTCCATCTTCTTCCCCACCCTCACCTCTGCTGCCCCAGTACCCCATACAACCTAGAAAATAGGTTCTTTGTGTGACATCATCCTCTAGCTCCCTGGCTCTCCAAGAGTTACTTAGGCAATCCCTGCTCCTCCAGAAGATACTGTCCAATTGCCAAGCAACCTGCAGCTGTCCAATCACAGCACTCAGAGATGATGTCATGTTGAGAGCCGAACAGTGGTGCTGATGTTGAGAGAAGCCCAGAGCACCACTAATTGAGGGAGTGAGGAAGCAAGCAGCTCACCACTAACTGGGTTGGGGTAAGTAGAAAACAAATACCAATGCTTAGGGCATCTCTTAAAAAAAAATAAAGTCATAGGAGAGGTTGGGGGAGGGGGAAACTAGACAGCCAAATAGCACAGTGAGTCCATTATATTGCTTCTAGTTCACTCATTCCATTAAACTTTGTTGGAGTCTTGGAACAGCGGGAAGTGTCAGGGATAAGATTATGAGTGTGGAGGTAAAAGCTTAGATTCTAAGCTTTGCCCCCATTCTGCAGTGGGGTGGAGTCACTTGGGGGAGTCAATTGGGGTTTCTTTAATTTCTTATGTTCATGAGGGATTTTTACACAGAAGGCATTATTGAGAAGTGAAAAAGATAATTGAAAATCCACCCTTGTCATCAGTTCTGTCCCCCCTCTACCTTTTCTGATCCCCCCACTGTATCAAGTGGGAAGCTACTTCTTTCACCTATCCAGTCTCACCCATCACCTCTCTTTCTGTTCCTCTGCTTTCTTTTTCTCTTCCCTTTTCTCCTCCTATTTTTCCTTTCCGATCTCCTTTTCTCTACCTTTATACTACATTACTTTTCTATCTGGCTTTCATTGCACTCCCCAGTGGAGGCTTTTCTTTCTTCCTACCCCCTTGCCCCTCCCCAGCCAGAGGGCAACCTGCCCCTACATGTGGAATGACCCCTGTAGGTTCCACACTTGTAAGGAACGGAGAGGGACCACGCCCCCACAGCTTCACTTCTGCAAGAGCTAGCACCCCACCTCTGACCTCACTGTCCCAGCCATCTGTAGGGGCATCATAGGTGTGTTACCAGAAAAGCAGGAATTTCCAGCCATGGGATACAGGAGACACGTGGCCAGGCTTCCTTTGTTCTACTCCCCCTGTACAGATTCTGTGAAGTATAGGGGAGGCTCACTGTACAAAGATGGAGCATCTCTGAATCCTTTGCAGAGTCTGAAATGCTTCTGAAAGATGTCCCTGAGTGCCCTCTTGGGAATATCCTGTGGAGGAATGTCCCAGGGTCCCTTTCTTAGTTGCTTTCACTCAGAAGACCTCCCTCTCCCAGCTGGGCTCCAAGAGCAGTATTGATTGAGAAGCCCCTAGCTTTCTCTAGCTCAAGGGCTCTGCCCTCCTTTATTCCCTTGGATAGCCTTAGCAGAGCTGCCGGAGAATCCCAAGGCAACATGAACTATTGGGTGGGAATGACTGAAGCCAAATTGTATGAGTGCATCTAGGATCAGGTGGAGCTGCTGCGTGTTAAGGTGGCGAGAAAATAAGGGAACTTTGACTCACCTGGAGAAGACAGAGTTGGCTCAACTCTGGAGATACTATCGCCATCTCTGGGGAAAGCCAGCCATCTCCACACCAGGTAGAATGCTTTGAGGAATGAGATCATCCTAGTTAAATAAAGGAGGAAGCCATGATGCTTATGTTTTCCCTAGGTTAGAATTAGAGTGCCGGGAGCCCCACCCCATGACCCCACTAGAGTGTAAGATCTCTGAGGGCAGGCACTATTTCATGTTTGTCTTTATATTCCCAGTGCTTAGTGCATAGGAGGTGCTTGATAAATTTTTGCTTATTGATTGATTGAGAGGGGGAAATCAAGTCTGATCTTCAGAACCTGCCTGTTATTCCCACTCCCAAACAGCCCAAAGAGAGGCTAGTCCATATTCATCTCATCCTTACCTGTTGATCTCTTACCTCCTTCTGAAACCTACACTTAAGTAATCAAATAAGACTTAAAACTCTCTCCTATCATCTCAGTCACACCTCTGCAGCTCAACATCTTTGTCATTTGTGATCTCTTCCTGACCACCTGACAACTTGTCCAATCAATGGGAAATGATATGAGTGCTGCCCACACTCAACAAGGAATATTTCTACGAAGAGAGCTATTGTTCTCATAAGTCTAGTTTCTACTCAGTATAAGGAAGAGCTTTCTAACTAGAACTGTAACTAAGGCAGGGCAACTGGGGCTTTGTATTAAGTTTAAAAAAAATTAGGTGTTGACAGCAGTTGAGATCCTTCAGTAATGTAGAAACAACTGATCTTAGCACATAATTAGCCAGAATGATTATTTCATAAATGAAGTTATGAGGTTGAACTTCCTCCCCCAGGCAGCCACACCATAGGTGAAGCTTTCTCATCAGGTCTCATCTCTTCCCTCACTGCTTGAAGGATCTTCCGTTGCCTTGTCCTAGGTACATTTTGTGTCATTTAACCCCAGCACAAAAATATACCTCCAGGCTTAGCAATTAAAGGTGTCCAACAATGGGATGAGATGCCTAGTGAGGTAATGAGCTTCTCATCACTGGAAGTATTCAGGCAGAGACTAGACTTGTCAATGATTATTTCACTGAGTGGGAGGTTGGACCAAATGCTCTTTAAGAGTTCAACTCTAGGAACTTATCAGTGACCCAGATATCATTTCAAATGGAGTTTAAGGTATGTCTCTCTTGTGATGTGGGACAGTGGTTCCTGAAGAAGTAGCTAAGAATAAAGGAAACATTCTGTATTATATTGTTTGCATGAGATTCTTTTAAAAAAAAAAAAAGAAGAGTTGTGCTCTGGTAAGAGTTGTTGAGTTGCTTTTTTTTTTAATCTGGAAGTTATTCTGGTGCCAATAAAAAAATTTAAGGATAGAATGAGGAGGCCCCTTTGGGGATCAAATCAGAAAATGTTGGGGCAGCTACATGGTGCAGTGAATAGGGCACCAGCCCTGGAGTCAAGAAGACCTGAGTTCAAATCTGGCCTCAGACACTTGACACACTTACCAGCTGTGTGACCTTGGGCAAGTCACTTAACCTCAATTGCCTTGCTTTCCCCCCCCCAAACCACCAGAAATGCTCATCCTGCCAGGTAAAGGATGGATATTAAGGAAAACTGGCTTTGTGGACCATTACAAAATTTTTGAAAGGTGACAAGGTTTAAGAAAAAGGAATCTGGATGAAGAACAGTTAAATAGGTATGTCCAAGGACTTGGGTTAATCTTCTGTTTTACTACCTATATGACCTTGAGCAAATCACTTCATTTTTCTGAGCCTCAGTTTCCTTCAAAACGAAGGAGATTGGAAGTATTTTCCAGCTCTAAGATTCATTGGTTTGTGGAAATAAAAAGGGAGAGACAGCTATGAAGAGAAACCATTGTGTCTTGGGGGCAGAGGTGTCAAGATGCATTGAGAAATGTCAGTATCTGGGTTGTTTTTTGTCTTCGTTTTCTAAATTTGGGAGGATTGAGGGGATTGAATATATATGCATAGTATATATAATATCCTTTTAAGTGATTTTTATAGACTCACATTAGCATTGAAACACGAATATATTACTCATAATTTGGTTTGCTTGGTTTTGTCTTTGTAGTCCCAATACTTTGCACATGGTAGGTGCTTTGTTGAAGCTTGTGGAAATGAATTGAATATACTCATAATTGTCCCTTACTTCTGTATAGCACTTTACAATTCATAAATATTTTCATAGTCATTTTATTCTTATAAAAACCCCTTAGTGTGGCCTGAAGGGCAAGTTATTACCAATAGAATGTAAGCTCCTTTTCTCTTTTTTTGTTTTTCTGTTATTTTTGTATCACTGGCACCTGTTTAAAACAGTTCCTGGCACACAGTAAGTAGTTAATAAATGTTTGTTGGTTGATCAATTAATTGGTTGACATTATAAATGAAGATACTGAGGATTAAAGAGATTATGTGACTTAAGGTTGTACAGCAAGGATTTGTTGGAAACAGGAACATAAATCTAGGTCTTCCAAATTCAAGTCTTGTACTCTTTCCATGCTGCCCTCTGGAAATATGTGAAAACCTAAAAGGAAGGGAGAAGAGACTATTATATACTACTTTTGAGAATATAAGTATTTTCTCTTTTTTTGTCCTAAAATTTTCTCCTTCCCCACCCCACACCTTCAAATGTCTTCTCCAACAACAGAGCCCTATTACTTACACCCTACCTTGTTCTATAACATACTCTACCTTCCTCACAATTAAAAAACATCACAGCTTCATGTTCTATTTTTTCATTGCCCTACATACTGAGAAGACTCTGGATCAGAAGCCATACCAGATGGGCATGATACAACAGATAGAGCAGTGTAATGGTAAGAGATATCAAAACAGGGGCCTCAGTTGGTATACCAAGAGTGGGTGTAGGGATGCCTTTTAACCCTTGCTTCCATATATCAATACATCTGAGATCTCACTGGTGTGGGTACTCTCCAAGTAGATGGCGAAGCGGATAACGTGCTGGGCCTTAAGTCAGGAAGTCTTGAATTCAAATCCAGTCTCAGATATTTCCTAGCTATGGAACCCTAGGCAAGTCACTTAATCTCTGTTTGCCTCAGTTTCCTTAATTGAAACATGGGAATAATGTTAGCCTATTTGTCTTGGGTTCCTTAACTATAACATGGGGATAATGTTAGTGCCTACCTTGTGAGATTGTTGTAAAGATCAAATGAGATCTATAAAATACTTAGCAAAGTGTAGGCCCACTGTAGGTACCTGATAAGTACTTGTTCCTTTCTCTTTCCCCTCCCACCTAAGGATAAAGACCACAAATTATCCATATCTTCTCATCCTGTATGATTTTTTTTTTGACTCTGTCCTTCTATAAATTCTTCATAGAGAATCTCTTCAATGCAATGGAAATTTGCTTCTAGGTCACTGAACATTCCATGGGTACCAGTGCAGCATTCAGATACTCCATCTGTCATGCTTTGCCCCAGGTGCTTTTTATTACATGAATATCCCACCTCCTTTTCTGCTTACATATGTCCTTGACAATATGTGTTATCCCATTGCTTCTGGGCAAGTCATTATGGGTAGTCTGCTGTGGCCTTCCATGTGGCCCACCATGCATCTGCCCTACTAGAGAAGCTTTAACATTTCATTATTACATCTAAGATAAAATAAAAGACCTTGAAAATTGGATGGGACCTCAGGGGCCATCTAATCCAACCTATACTCAAAAGGAACCCCCACTATAAACTATAAAACTATAAACTCCTTTGTTTCGCATTTAAAGGTCCTCACCATCTGTCTCCAAACTATCTTTAGGCTGATTATACACTCCTCCTCCTCAATTCATTCCACTTTCTAGCCAATCTGGCTTGCTCACTATTTCGTGTATATGACATTCCATTTGCTGGACCTGTGTCTTTACACAGGCTGTCTCCAGTGTCTGGGATGTTCTCCCTATTGATTTGCACCTCTTGGAACATATAGCTCCCTTCAAGGTTCAATTTGAGTTTCACCTCCTTCAAAAGACATTTCCTCACTTCACCAGTTGTTAATCCTCTCTTTACCCCAGTCATTTTGCATATATCTTATATTTCCTTATCTATCAGCACATGGTAGCCACCCAATAAAATATGAGCTCCTAGAGGGCTGGTGCTGGGGTTTTATATCTTTTTTACCCCAGAGCCACTTAGTACAAATGCTTGTTGATTGAGTGACTCTTCACAGGTCACCTATGTGGGTTTCCATCTTTATTCTTTAGAGATAAGGATGTTCCATGATTCTCAGCCACTCACCTTAACCAGAAAGAAATTGGTGTTAAAGAGATGGGTTTTTGTGTCAGACAGAAACCTGGGATATTTGAAAGGCCATTTAATATCCCAAATATAATCTTGCCCCCTCTATTTCTCCTGGTTCAATGACAAATCTAGCTTATGGTCCACCTGCACTACCTAACACAGATGTAGTATGAATCCAGAAGATGGAAAAAAAAAAAAGGTGAGTGATCAGATTGCCAGGACCTGGCAAGTTATGAAATTCAAGTAGGTAAGCCAGAATTGCCATTCCTCAGTAATACAGATCAAGTAGATAGGCAGAGATTGGCATCTAGGTTTCAAACAAGGAAAGAGGAATTGAGTAGAGAATGGAACCTGAATAGTCAGATTGAAGAAAAGTTTCAGGAACCCAGACTGGCAAGCAGATTCACACAACAGTGAGAATGGATGAGGATATGGGTTGAGTCCAGGAAAGAAGCAGCTGGTCCTTTGTCTGGATTTTAGTTAGCTATGTTTTCTGGTGAGAGTGGATAAGGACCAGCAGGTGTGTGCAACTTTCCAGAATAAAGCAGGGCTCCCCATGTGATTGTGGCCAGTGACTAGAGCATAGAACAGAGAGCTAAATTCTCTGAGGCCCACTAGTCTTAACATTTGTTCTCTCTTAATGTGATGATGGGCTAGCCCTACCCCACCCCTGAAATCAGCTTTCAATGCCTCTACTACCCAAAACCAGAAGTAATAGAAGTGCATTTGAATAATAGTTTTTCTAGAGGCAATGCGTTCACCCAAAGGTATGACTTAATGGTAGGAAATTTCAGCACCATGGATAGTCCCCTGGCTGAGACATTTTTTGAGGTCCCCGGGCTTCTGAACCCTTCCACTCAAACCATACCAATAAAGCATGTATTTCATTTTAATAATAATACTGATGATGCATCTTTATACCCTTTGATGTTTATGAATCATACTCCTGATAACTTATACAACAAAGAAAACTTTTTGAGGATAGGAACTATCATTTGAGCAAGTGTGTGTGTGCGTGCTTAATATGTTTGTTGAATTGAATCATTATCTCCATTTTACAAATGAGAAAACTGAGATTGGGAATACAGTAATTTGCCCAGGGCCAGCCCTGGGTTCTAGGAATGTAGATGGTCTAGTATTTGAACCAAGTCATATACTGCCATAGTCAGGACATATACTTAGAACACAAGTCTTCCTCTCCCTAGCCTCTCACTTCCACTAGCCTGAGTGTCCCACAGACTTACCTCCTGCCCCAATTTGGAATCCATTTCCAACTATTTAATTCTTTTCACAATGTTTTGTTTAAATTAAAATAGCCTAAAACTTCTTAGGGCTGTGAATTTGTTGCTGTTGTTTAGTCATGTCCAACTCTTCATGACCCCATCTGAGGTTTTCTTGGCAAAGATACTGGAATGGTTTACCATTTCCTTCTCCAGCTCATTTTACAGATGAGGAAACTGAGGCAAACAGGGTTAAGTGATTTGCTCAGGCCACATAGTTAATAAGTATCTGAGGCCAGATTTGAACTCAGGAAGATGAGTCAATCTCCTTGACACCAGGACCTGCAGCCCATCCACCACTCCACCTGGCTGCCCAAGGCTATGATAATAAGGATATGAATTATCATATGCTATTTCTCAACCTTATTTTACTTTTCAGGACTGGCTTCCAACATACCTATCATACATTTTTGGTCTTAATGGACATAATGCAGCTAAGGTTCCCATACCTAGATCCATGATCTTAAAGATTTAGAACTGAAAGAGAACTCAGAGGTCATTTCTTCACAACCCCTTATTTTGTAGATGAGAGATGAAGTGATTTGTTCTAGGTCACACGGGTAGCAAGTAGTAGAGACAGGATTTTTAAATTTTATTGTTGATAAAAATAACAATAGCTATCATTTATATAGAACTTTGTGAAGGTCTATAAAGCACTTTACAAATATCTCATTTTATCCTTACAACAACTCTGTGAGGTAAGCAATATCATTATCCCCACTTTACAGATGAAGCAGGCAGAAGTGATTTGCCCATAGTCACACAAGGAAGTATCTGAGGCTGTTATTTGAATTTGTCTTTCTGACTCCGAAGCCTGTGCTCTATCTAGTAAGCCTCATAAAAGTCCTTAAAGGTCACTTGAGTGCTTTCTCTAAGGAAATGCTCTAATAACCCCTCCCTCCTTATTCTCATACTTCCCAAGAGCCAAATCTAAAGAGTTTGAACCATGAGACTAGCCCCAGGATATCAATGAGTTCATGAGGCATCCTTATTCCAGGAACATCATTTCCATTCAAGTCAATAACCATTTATTAAATGTCTACACTCTGCCAGGCACTGGAAGTAGAATATGGAGTCTAGATAAGATTCATTGGCTGCCCTCATGGAACTTCTAGATTGTCAAGATTATAGAGAAATACACAAATTGCTAATTGAGTAGTGTCAGAGAGACCTCAAAAGTGATCCAGCCCAATCTTATTTTAAAGAGGAAGAAATTGTTCTCCCACAGAGGTTAAATTCAAGGTCACATAGATCTTGGTATTGTTGAAGCATCCACAGAGCTTCCAAGAGCCCAATGGGAATCCTAACCACTTTCCCCACCCCTCAAGCCAACCTGGGAGTACGGCAAAGGAAACTGCAAAGTAGTTAGGTCAGGTTCAATGTCAGAATTTCCTTATCTGTTTTCCAGGAGAGATGGAGATTAGAATTACTAGGAAGGACATCCTCCTGAAACAAGTATTGATGATATTAGATGGACATTCTCTATTAATGAAATTGGAAATTACTTTGTCTGTGTGTAAACCATAACCGCCTCTGTCAGATATCATTAGCTCATCAGGTGAATATCTATGGTATCTGTTTACTTCCTTCTCATCAAATACATTGTAGAAAGGTCTCACATTTTTCCAGTACCACAGAAGCCCTTAAGACCAACCTCAATGACCACAGCAAAGAAACCTCTTCCCCTTCCCATCCCTTTCTCAAACAGAAAGGCACCAAATAACTTGACTTCTTCTGCTACCCCTAATAGACAGTTCCCTTTCTTTACCCAAGACAGTGATAGAGGAAAGGCTAGCGGTAAAGTCAGCCAATTTGGGGGTTTCTATTTCTCTCCCTAGGGGTAGTGTGCTCTTATGGAGGGACCTTTGGCTCCCCAGACCCTCCCCTTCTCCCACACTCTGGGTCCCTTGGTCCAGGGAGCAGCCCATACTCTGACCTTCCTGATTACCTATGTGACCTTGGGCAAGTTATTGAGGGAAAAGCATTTATTAAGCACTAGCACAGGGCCAGGCAGAGAGCACTGGAGATACAAATAGAAGCAAAAAGAAAGAAAGGTCCTGCCCTGAAGGAGTTTACATTCTAATGATGGAAGGCAACATAAAAGGGAGCTGAAAAGAGGGGGAGGAGAATGTATGCATTTCAACACCAAGGGGACAGCTTCAGAGTCTAGAAGCCAGGAAGAGGGCAGGGAATGGAATGAGAAACAGCCTTGGCTTCTCTACAAAATGGATGCTGCGGAAGAAACTCACCAATAGGAGAAGGGCACGGGCCTTACAGAGGAAAGTTCCATGTTGAGAAGGCTGAAGGGGTGGTTAGATGCTTCTGGACAAGGAACCCCCAGATGCTGAGTAAAGTTTCAGAATGAGACAGCATGGTTTTCAAGTCCAGAGGCCAGAAACAGGATAAGGAGGGGAATTAGCCTCTCTAGACCTCAGTTTCCTCATCTACAAAATGAGGGGGTTGGACTAGATAATATCTATAATATCTGATGTTCCTTCTAGTTCCAAAGTCAAACCTTTTATCCATATGTGGCACATCCTGTGCCAAGATCCCTTGGGTAGAGAAAGACTACAGATACCTTGTTAGAGTAATTAGTTGTTATTTTTTTAAATCACAGTTGGAGAAGATTCTAAATTATAGTTAGAGATTAGTGAAAATAAAGGTTTTTTCCATCAGTTCCCAGACCTTGTACAAAATCAGCCAGTTAGTCTGAGTGATGCCCATGTTTTAACCTTGCTCAACCTTGGGTACTGTGCTCCAAGATGGTGAGGTCCTGTTAGGACTAATTTCATCTCATTCAGACTAGCCATTACCTGAGCACTACTCCCATCACCATTGCCTTAATAGTAATCCCATCTCCCAAGGATGCTGTAAGGAGGAGGAGCTGAGGTGACATTGATCTCATTTCTTCATTGAGAGGTCTACCAATCAGAATTGTTTTATCCCTAACTTGGTTTTTGTTGTTGTTGTCCTTGTCATTCAATCTTTTCTGTCATATCCTTGACCCCATTTGGGGTTTTCTTGGCAAAGATACTAAAGTAGTTTACCATTTCCTTCTCCAGCTGATTTTACAGATAAGGAAACTGAGGCAAACAGGGTTAAGAGACTTACCATGGTCACACAACTAGTAAGTGTCTGAGGCTGGATTTGAACTCAGATCTTCCTGATTCCAGGCCTGGTGTCCTATCCACTGTGCCACCAAGTTGCCTTTGCATCATTTCCTACTCTGGCTTCAATTTTCTCCCTCCACATTTCACTTGACACTGATAGGAAGCCCTACCTGATTCTCCCCTCAACCCTTCAGCCACTAGTGCTCCCTTCCCCCTCACATTATCTTCTACTTACTATCTGTTTTATCCTCAAAGTAGAAGTTCCTTGAGGGCAAGGACTATTTCAGTTTTGGCTTTGCAACCCTAGCACCCAGCCCCAGTCCCTGCTGTCCCATACTAAGTGCTTCATAAATGTGGAATTATTTGAATTCTAACCTAGCTTCAGACTTGCACACCTTAAGAGCTAGGAGCTGGACCTGTAATTTTCCTGGCATAGGGAGCCTCCAAGGGGCCAAATTTCCTCTTGAAATGAATATCAGCACTTCCTCTGCAATTTATAGGCTTAGAGATTGGCCCAGAGCAGTTAAGCAACTTGCATAGAATCACAGAGCTCACGTGGGTCAGAAGTGGGACATCTTCTTAGATTCAAGACTGGCTCTCTAATCATAGCCTTTAAGAGCTATAGAAATGTGAGTCATTTTTATTATTTGGCTACCACCCTCTCTCCTCTTCTCTCTTGTTGAATCAACAGGGCTCAGGACTAGGTACTACCTTAAAATTCATAGACTCTTAGATAGAAGGGACCACCAAAACCAGATAGTTGCACTGTACCTGTGTGGGAACCCCTCTTCTTTTCTCCCCAAAAGCTTCATCTTTAAGATTTCAGTGATGGGCAACTCATTATGGCCAAGGGAACTCATTCTGCTCTTTGAGAATTCTAATCATTTGGAGTTTTTCCCCTTCCTTACATCAAGCTTAAATCTACTCTTCTGTAACAGTTCTGCCCACTGGAGTTGAATTTGTACTTCCTTAGCACTTTGGCAAAGCTAAAATCTTATTCCCATGTCAAGTCTACTTTATAGAGCTCTGATTGCTGGTACCATATGTTGACTAGTCCTAAGTCCTGAACTCCTCACCTAATGCCTCCTCTATCTAACATCTGCCCTTTGAGTTCTTTAACCTTTGACCTACTTGCCTTAATTCTTGGTCAATTGCCTGGCCTGACCTCTGCTAATTGCCAATTCCTTACTGCTGCCTAATGACCCCCATCTTGCTGCCTTTCTATGGTCTACAGCATGGTATTCCATAAACCAAACCAGTAGACCATTCAAAACACTCCTCAGTTCTTTGGGGCAGTCAGAAAGACCAACACAAAATATCCTTGAACATAATTCCAGAATCAAAGACAGTCTGCAGGTCCCTAAACTCATTCTATCAATCAAGCAATATGCATTTATTAAGTGCCTACTAAGCACCAAGCACTGTGATAAGGATGAAAGATTAAAAATGAAACATTCTACCCCCTCAAGGAGCTTACATGGTAGAAGCTTGGGAACCAAGTTCATACTAGGTGTTTCACAAAAATGTTTGTTGATTCAATTGAATAGGTCTAGATCAGTGAGGTCAAACTCAAATAGAAATTGAGGACACTGAACCATACATAAAGATCACTTCAGACTCCATATTGACTTAGAAAACCACATAGTAACATGGAAATGTTGACCATGACCATGGAAATCTATCAAGACTCCAAGTTTAATACAGTTTCCTCTCCTCTCTGGGGCTACTCTTCACAAGCTAGCCTTGCAGTATGTGTTCTCTTTCAAGTTCCTTCTGCTTCTACCTGCCCTGCTCCTCAGATGCTGAGCTCCCCCCTAAGCTTCTCTAACCATCAACAAAGTCCATCACCTGCTCCTGATCTAAGTGAAGTTTTGGCCATAATTTATCAAGCAAGAAGTCTAGCCTGGTCTCTAGCTCTTCCTACACAATAAACTCGACACATACACACCTTCATTTGGTTCATTCAACAAAGATTTATTAAGCACCAAATCTAGTGGTTTTTTTGACTGAACCAGACTGGATAGCAACTGTGGATCTGGGTTCAAAGGCAACTCCAGATGTCTGCCCCATTAAGGGCTTAATATGTTTTAGGTCCTATGCTAAGCACCAGAGATATAAAGACCACTACTCTAAACGTGCTTATATTATACTGGGGGAGAAGGGGATATGTACATAAACATTAAATATAAAATCTATACAGATAAGATAAAAAATAATTTCTGTGAAGAAGGTACTAGCAACTAGGGGAATCAGGAAATACTCCCTATAGAAGATGGCAACTGCATTGAAGCATTCTTTTTTTCCTAGCTGTCCTTTTCCTCTTACCTGGTTCCCACTTTTGGTCTGTTCTTTAAGTTGGGAACCAGAGTTTTTAGGTATTTCATAGAAGGTGCTTTCTTTTCAAATCTGTTCAAATGGGATAGTGTCTGTAAAGCACTTTACAAATCATAAAACAGTATATTGTCTATTTTTTTGTGATCTTCACCTTCTCTCAATTTTTCTATCAGTCTATATGGCTTCACTAATATGGCTTATCTAAAACTCAGTGGGGTTTTAAATTTTTTTTTTTACTTTTCAGCTCATATGCATATGATAAGTCTTCTCCCCCTTTTTAAAGAGAACTGCCAGCATTCAGAAGTGGCCTATATTTGGACCAATATAGCAGCAACAATTAGGTTAACTCATTAACCTATATAAACACAGTTATAGTATAGACACTGAGAAGAGAACATCATGACCGAAGTGATATCACACATTAGCATGTGCATCCAGGGACTTTTCAAAGTCATGTACCCCTATGTCCAGTTCCAGGATCCACTGGCAGGGCCAACTTCATACATAAGCAAAGGAGACAGTTTCTTACTTGAGTGCTGTGGTACAGTAGAGAAAGGGTCTTAGAGGTCTGGTAGCTAGGACCCCTAGGTTCTAGTCTCATCTCTGTCCTCTATTAGCTCTTCCATCTTAGGCAAGTCATAGAATCCCAGAATCATGGAATCTTAGGGTTTGAAGGGACCTCAGAAGCCAGCTAGTCCAACCAATGCCAGAAAAATAAAACAAAAGAAAAAGCTACAACACAACTAGCAAGTGGTCATTTAGCCTCTGCTTGAAGACTTCCAAGGAGAGACAACTCATTTCATTCCTAGACAACTTTAACTCAGTAGCTTTATCATGATAGCAAGTCTCAATTTGGCAACTTCCTTCCATTGCTCATCATTCTTCCCTTTGAGGTGGAAAAGAATAAATCTAAGCCCAGTTTCACATGCTAGCCCTTCAACTATCTAAAGTACATGAATCATTTAACCTTGCTGAGCTTCAGTTTCATTTATAAAATGAATAGCATTGGACTCTAACGAATGGCATTGGACTCTAATCTGAGCTTTCAAGGTTTTTCCTACAGTTCTATGGTTTGAAAGGCCTGCTCCTTAAATGTCTCCCTCCTATTGTAAAAGTCTGGGCCTGATTTAATTTAGTTACTTGGTAATACAGTAAGGAATCAGAACAAAACGAGACACTCACAATCTGTCTACCATACAATAAAAGGAGGTTTACTTAACTGGAGCAGGGTGGGGATGTTCAAAGCAGAAAAGGGATCTTCATTGAGGACAAAACATCAGTTGAGTTGAGGACAGCTTTCTCTTCTTATTCATGGTGCTGTTTTCAGGAAGAAGTTCTGGATGTCCTGGCTGTTTTGCACCCAAATAATCAGGAAGTTGTCATTAGCCAATCAAATTTCAAGGACAGTTTTAATACCTTTTAAGGAAAAACTAACCTAACTTTCATGGATGGGAAGGTTTTTGGATATAGCTTCCACCATAATCCTCATTCCCACAATTAGAGATTCATTCCTTTGGATGAATATATTATGGTCTTCAGGGGTCTTTTAAAATAAACACACTACTGGAGAGATAACACTGTTACAGGTATTACAAACACCTTTATTTTGAACTAGTTTAAGTGGCCTTTAGGCTTAAGCTCCAGCTTGAGGTTTCAAACTCTTATAACTAATGGCATTAGGTAAGGTAGTAAAATTGCATAATGGAAAGAGTAGAAGGAGCCTGGTGTCAGCTAAGCCTGGGCTTTATCTCAAGTTTGGGGATATCCCCCAATTTCTCTCATTTGGGATCTACTAGTTCTACCTTTATTTAACCTTCTTGAGCCAATTCAGGCTTCTAACTTGGCTCCCAACATTTGCTTCTGAGCAAACCAGAGTTCTGAATGCAGGATTTACAAATCCAATGCAATCTAGTCCAACTCAACAAGTATTTATTTAGCCCCTAATATAGAATGCATCAGACACTATGCTAAGTATTGAGAATACAAAGACAAAAGAAAGCAATCAGTCATTGCCCTCAAAGAGCTTGTATTCTACCAGGGAGTAGAATTGATACCACTTAATTCATAAAGGTTTAGGGACTCGATGTTTGCTTGTGAGTTCGAGAATAGGAAGAAGAACCTAGGAGTAGATCAGCAGTGTAGCCATCTCTGCAAGTCCCATTCTTGCCTGGATATGAAAGTTCATTAGGGATAGTTGGCAAGGGAAGGAAATCTTGGGGTTTGTGGGTTGGCGTACATAAAAGTGAGAGTCTCTGGAGGTTTGACTATGTCAATCGTCGATTCATTAAACTCCCATGTCTTCCTATTACCTTTAGAATCAGATGTAAACTCCACTGCTTGACACTTAGAGTTCTTTACGATATGACCCTTTCCTAGCTTTCCAGTCTTCTTACATAGTACTCCTTTTCACACACTCTGTAGTTCCTCACACATTCCATCTCCCTTCTACATACCTTTACATGCCTGCTCCCTTTGCCTGGAATGCTCTCTCTCCTCACCCCCTGGATTGCCTGGTTCTTTCAAGACTAGCTCAGACACTACTTCCAACATGAATCCTTTCCTTGTCCTCCTGCCTGTTAATACCTTCTCCTGAAAGGTTGCCTCATCTTTAATTATCTTGTATGTAACTGTTTATATGTACATTATGTCCCCTATTAGAATGTAAGCTCTTTGAGGGCAGGGATTGCTTCACTTTTGTCTTTGTATCGCTAGCACCTAACACAGTGCTTGGCACGTGAATGCCTAATAGATGCTTATTGATGGATTATTGAGGGATTGGGGAAGCCCTCCCCTATTAGAAACCAGTGTTCCTTATGAATAATGTTGAATGAAACTGTTGGCTTTATTTGAATGGATAACCTGCCAACAGGCAAAATTCTCCTGCTTTCTTCAGGTTGCTATAGCAGCTATTGGTTGTGGCAGACCCTTTGTTGACAGACAACAGTTTCAAGCCCCCTGGATAAAATGACTCTTGCAGGTATGTACCAGAATTTGCTCATACAATAAGAATAAATAGGAAGGGAAGGGCAGAGCAAGAGAGATGCTGAGCTGGGAGTAATCTGCAAAGATGTATTGAATAAGGTTATGGCAGAGTTGGAAGGGATGTGGCCAACCTACTCCCTGAGTCTATCCACTTGGGGAGGGTGGGTGACAGCTATGCAGGACCCCAAGAGGAAAACAGGGATGAAGTGGTAGTAAAATTCAACTTTGGTTTTTACAACCAAATAAAAAGCAATTCTCCTAAATGCTTTAGAAAATTGATTTCTATTTATTCTATATATTTTACATTTGCTCATTTGTGGACTTTTTTTTCCTCTCCCAATAAATGTATTCTTCTTGGAAGAAGAGATGGCTTCATTTTTCTTTGTGTCCCTATCACCTGGCACATAGTAGGTACTTAATACATGTGTAATAAACTTAATTGAAACAAGTTGTACTAGACAATGAGCAATGAGAGCAGCTCACCAAGTCTTTTGTTGAAGAAATAATTGTTAAGCATCACGCTATGTACAAGGGACTGAGAGGGATTTTAAGGATGAATAAGATCTATTGCAGGTAGTGAAAGATATGTACATAAGTAACTACTATGATGCCAAGTAAATGTGATGTGTGCCATGAAGAAGAAACAGGGCATAAATTGGGCCTGTGATTTCCTTGGTGTGTGGAAATTCCTGGTATGGAAATTCCCACCACTAACACAGATCAGCAACCCTCCTGTAATATATAGTCCAAGGGAGTTGCCTGAGGAACTGAGAGGGTAAGTCATTTGGTCAGGGTCATATAGTCAGCATATGTCAGACATGGGACAAGAAACTAGTCTATAGGCCCTCTGTATCCACTACACCATGCTGCTTTTTGATAAATATCAGAAGAAAGGTTGTAAAACGGAGCTTTGAGGGTTCAGAAAAGGAAGGGTCTTGTCTTTCACATGTCCTGGCATTTGCCAGAACTGTTATTTGTCAAGGTTGGCAAATGGGTAGGGTTAGAATCATTCCCCTTACAAGCATATGCTCTATAGCCCTACCCTTTCCCAGTAGGGAAGACTCAGAGGACCCTTGGGACTTGCAAGCCACAGAGGAATGAAAGTGGAGTGAGAACTTCCTTCCCCTCTGCTCATACATCCCATAGTAACTGTACATTGTCCCTTGGAAGAAGACTAAATGTGTGTATTGTGCAAAATGAGGTTCTTTTCCTAAGGACCTGAAGGCAAAGAAAGAAGGAAATGGGACCTCCTAGGAGAGTTAGTAGGGCTGGGGAGCATCCAGGTTAAAAAGGCATAGAGAGTAAAGTATATATTTGGGGTGAGGGCCTGGGATCTAAATAAATATCCTTTCCCAGAGATCCTCCCTGCTCTTGACTATGAAGCTTGGGTTTCAGAGTAGTTGCTAGGGAATAAGCAAGGGGTGCTAGGAGGAAAGTTAAGAGGGTGAAAAAGAAAGAGAAAATTGTCTTCTCTCTTCTATGCCCAAGAACTCATGTGTCTAATGGACCCCTGAAGATGCAGTAAACTGAAGACAATAAAGCGTAGCACAAAGGGGACTCACTGCCACTTACTCATTGGAGAATAGTAAAAAGTGCTGGCCTTGAAGCTCGAGGGCCTTGATACAGATTCTAGTCCTAGTTTGAATATTAGCCCTGCCACAAGTCACAACCTCCCTGAGCATGTTTCCTCATCATAAGATGGGGGAAATGGGTTAGATGACCTAGGAGATCTCTTCCAGGTCTAAATAAAGCTATGATCCTAAACAATCATTCTATATGTGAGGAAACGGAGACCCAGAGGGAAGGAGTCATCATCCAGCCCGATGATGTCTAAGGCCCTACACATCATGTATGATCTTCCCTCTTTGAGTCTCAGTTTCCTTGTCTGTGAAATGATGGTGTTGCAACATAGGCTTAGAGTTGGAAGATATTCCAGAGGTCACCTAGTCCAACCTCTTCATCTTACAAATGAAGAAACTGCCCAAGATGGTATAGGTAGCAAGTGTCCAGGCTGATATTCGAACCTGAAGTCATCAATCTCATCATCACAATGCCTGATGTCTAAGGTCCCTTCTGAGATTTGGGGCATATTTAACAGGTGAGCAAAGGCATGTGTATTGGGGGATGGTGGAAATGACCCTGAGGTAGCCACAAGAACTGACATAAAGCCTGACTGGGGAGCCAAAGTGGGGGGAGGGGTTTGTAATGCAGTAGGAGGGGAGCTACTGGGTGTGGGCCAACGTACTCTCAACTTGATCCCACATAGAGACTTTGAGTTTAGACTGAAGACCCTGCAAAGTCTTTTACTGTTTCAATGAATTCTTGGCCAATGTTTTCACAGCTTATAAAGAGAAGATGAAAGAGCTCCCCCTAGTGTCCCTCTTCTGTTCCTGCTTCCTGGCTGATCCCCTGAATAAATCTTCCTATAAATATGATGGTAAGTGACAAGACCCTGATTCTGAAAGCAGATGACCAAGGGTCCTGGAGTTCTTTGTACCCCTATAATTCACCCCAATTTCATAGCACATTTCTTTACCATAGCTTTCTTCCTTTCCCAGATTACAACCAAATCCCAGTGACAATGCACACATACATATCTACACACAGAGTGGAAATAGTCCTGGATCTCAGGCCAGAGAACCCAGGTTCAAATCCTGTTTCTGATACTTACACCCTTGTTGATCTTGGACAAATTATTCAACTTCCCATCTGCAAATTGAAGGCTTTGGATGAGATCGTATCTGAGGTCCCTACTAGCTCTAGTGGAGAATGAGAGTCTAGACAGCATAATGAAGACATAAATGTGTGCCTATAGTATTAAGGAATATTTAGGAAGCCCCAACAAAGCTGCATTCTAAGCTCTCTCAAAAAGAGGTAAATGATAACAAATTCGTAAGAGATTGTCAGTTCCTTGACAATAAGTGATCAAGGTTCCTGGGAGAGGGAGGAAAGAGTGGATTTAGCTTAAAGAGAAAGAGAATGGGTGAAGCAGCACTCATTAACTGGTCAAGATTTTTCTAGCCATCTGAGGTTGATTCGGGAGTTAAAAAGAAGAGGAGGAGGAAGAGACAATGGAAAGAGAGAGTGGGAGGAAAGGCTGGAAGTACTGAGCCCAGGATGTGTGTGAAGATTGGTTGGTAAACAATAGGTTTATTGGTGGGTGAAGAAAATGTAGAGTGTTGACTATGTCACTGTGGATGACCAGAGTTCCTCTGATGGCCCATGTCACAGAGAGTTTATATTTAAGAGGCTTAAAAAATGTGCTGGTGGGATTGATGCTGATGCTGCTATTTGTCATGATCTGGGTTGCTTGGGTCCCATGCACATTTGATGACTAGGTGGCTCCTCTCAGGCAGGTTAAAACTTTTCCCTGATTTATTCAGCAAACATCCATTAAACATTTGCTATGTGCTAGCCGCTAGGGACAGATACAAAGACAAAACAAAAAGTCCCTGCCCTCAAGGAGTCTGCATCCCATTGATCACAATCTCTCCCAGCTCCCTAAGATCCATCAGACTGAGAGGTGAGGTTAGAAGCTTTGTACCGGAGCTTCTCAGGACTGACAAAAATGAAACAGAAATATCTCAGGCCTTTATGTCAGTCCTCACTTCCCCCATCGCGGGACTTGAATATCCTTGTTCCTGCTTTGTATGGGTTTTACATTTTCATGTGTGTGTGCATAGGTGTGTGTTTATATGTATTGTGTGTTGTGCTGTCTCTGTACATATACAAATATGTATGTATGCATGTATATACACATACACGTGTTGTCTCTCCTATTAGAAAGTGAACTCTTTGAAGGTAAAAACTGTTTTGTTTTCACTTTGGCATACCCAATAGCAAGAACTTAATAAAAACTTAATAAAAATAAATGACTGATCACATATGCATTTTTAGTGATGTCATATAGGGAATCCACACACAAGCAAAGGAGAAGCAGGTCTTCAACATGACTATATTGTTGCAAAAAGTACTCTTAGAAATCACTGCAGTAAACATCTAATGAACCTTAAGAGCAGAAAACCAGAAAGAAACTTTCAGAAGTTAAAATTTACCACCTTCGGGGAGGCCAGGTGGCACAGTGAGTAAGAGTGCTGGCCCTGGCATCGGGAGGTCTCAAATACTTGGCACCCACAGAAAATAACTGGCCATGTAACCTTGAGCTAGTTACTTAACCCCAATTGTTTAAAAAAAAATCACCACCTTGGTCCCCCAGTAGTGTTCTGGCATACAATGTGCACATGTGCACACACACACACACACACACCATACATGACAATATGTTCAGGTATGGCTGGGTCTTAGCATCTGACTACAACTTTTTCTGTTCCCTACAGCAGATACTGTGGCTCTGAACTGGTGTGTCATTTCTGACATGGAAGTCATAGAACTGAATAAGTGTACCTCGGGCCAGTCCTTTGAGGTCATCCTGAAGCCACCCTCCTTTGATGGAGTGCCCGAATTCAATGCCTCACTGCCCCGACGGCGAGACCCATCCTTGGAGGAGATCCAGAAGAAGTTAGAAGCTGCGGAAGAGAGGCGGAAGGTGAGTTTCACCTCTTGCATCCTCCTTCCAAGGAATAAAAACTTAGGAGAAAGGTAGTATTTCTGTGGCTGAGAGAGAAGCAGGAGAGAAGAGTTAAGTCACAGGATGATGGATGAAAACAGAAAAATAAAACAGAGCCCAGAGCAGAGAGGAGAAGGAAACTGAGTCAATCAAAAAGATTGGCAAGGGGAGTAGAAGAGGGATTTGAAATGGTAACACAGGGCTGAGTTTCAACCAGAATCAATCTATGAATATTTTTCAGTCATTTTTCAATCATGTCCAACTCTTTGTGGCCCTATTTGGAGTTTTCCTGGCAAAGATGCTGGAGTAGTTTTCCATTTCCTTCTCCGGCTCATTTTACAGCTGAGGAAATAAGTGACTTGCCCAGGGTCACACAGATAGTAAGTGTCTGAGGCCAAATTTGAATTCAGGAAGATGAGTCTTCCTGACTCCAGGCCTTGTACTCTATTATAGTGCCACCTAGCTACCCCTATGAATATTTACTGAGTACCTATTATGTGGGAGACACAGGGCTAAGGGGGGATACAGAGATACATATGCCATGGTCCCTACTCTAACAGAGCTTAGGATGTAATCAAAGAAGAGATGTAGACAAGTAAAAAGTATCTAGACAATATTTTTAATAGATATGCTCTCTAATACAGAGTCTCCCAAAAGTCTAATGTATTTTAAACTATTAAAAGCTAAGAATGCTTACTATAACTTAAAATTTGAGGTATTAAAGCTAAAAATGGTTAAAATAGTTTAAAATGCTTAAAAATTTAAGATATTAAAACTTAAAATGCACTAAGACTTTTGGATCACTTTACGTGAGGCATAAATATATATGAAATCTATATGTGTGTGTGTACGTGTGTTTAGATAAAATTGTCGATGATACAGTACTTTTAAGTTTGCCAAACACCATACATAGATGATTTCATTTGAGCTTCAAATTCACCCTGTGAATGAAGTACTATAGATATTACTGTTGCCATTTTACAGACAAGAAAATTAAGGCTCAGATGTTAATTAACTTGTCCATGGTCAAACAGCCAGTGGCAGAAGCATGAGTTGAACCTAGATTTCTGGGAAGTTCAGCATTCTATTCACAATACCATCCTTTCTGTCTTAGTATAAGCTGAGTGCCAAATGAAGATCAACCTCAGCTGTTTTTGTCTTTGTCACTGTTGTTCTGGACCTATGATTTCATCTGTGTGGAAACTCCCTCCACTGGTTCAGAACAGCCACTCACCTGTAATTTATAATCTCAGAGTTGCTTGGGGCAGTAAGGGGATAAGTGCTTGACCAGGCTCACCTAGTAATGTCAAAGGCAGGACCTAAACCTAGATCTTCCTGACTCCTAAGCTGGGGTCTAGCCACTCTACCAGACGTCCTCTCTATAGGGCCTTGTAGGATACAACAAGGACTTGAGGAAAAGTTCAACATGTTAGAGAAGGTTGAAATGGCAAATGGAAAAACAAAAAAAAGCAGCCAAGAGCTCATGGGATGTGGAAACTGGGCAAATTAAGGAGAATGAGGCAGAAGAGCTTCATGAGTGGTGGGAGAACCTAAAAAGTAGACCTGGTTGTTCTGAATTTCAGCCAAAAGGGAACGTTCAGAGTTAGGAGTATTCATGCTTAAGGTGAGGACAAACAGGTATAGCATCAGCATACTGATTTTCATGTGCCACCTCCCCTTATCATGCCTCCCTAGTACCAAGAAGCTGAGCTCCTGAAACACTTGGCTGAGAAGCGAGAGCACGAGCGGGAGGTGATCCAGAAAGCCATTGAGGAAAACAACAACTTCATCAAGATGGCAAAGGAGAAGCTGACACAGAAAATGGAATCCAATAAGGAGAACCGGGAAGCCCATCTTGCTGCTATGTTGGAACGTCTGCAAGAGAAGGTAAGTGGGTCCCAAGGCAAATTGTAGTGCCTTTCACACCAGGCTGCTTCCATGTATGGTGAGTAGCCATCCTTACTGGGTGAGGGAAGAACATGTTTTAGTTACTGGGATGTTCTAAGCAAGCGGAATTCTCTGAGCATTCCATTGAAAGCATATTCCTATTATATGTATATATGTATATATGTATACACATATATATTCACACATATATCATCTCTAGGGTAGGAGGGGGAAGGAAAGAAAAAAAGGTGAAAAAAGAAATTTACATGATAACTTTATTATATATTTAAAAGGAATACCAAGTTTTATGTAAAAAATTTGCAGTTTCATGTACAATCATCTTTTTTTAAAAATTCTATTGTGTTATAGAAATGTTTGTTTTATTTAATAAATTTTTAATATTTTAAAAAGAAAGTGTATTCCTAAAGAGATTAGAACATATTGGACATATAAAAGAAATATCCATTTCCCCTTTCCCACTTAAATCTTCATGGTTCCTAGAGTGGGGTGGAGGGGTCATATTCTCAAAGTGTAGCTATGCAGTAGATACTTATCAGGTCTTCAATCCCATCTCTAGCCATAAATAACCAGATGGAATCAGTGGGAAGATACTGAACTGACTCGAGCTCTTGGCTTAAGTCCAAGGAATGATGATCTTAGGTGCCTATTGGTCGGGAAGAATATTTTTTTCAGAACAGGATGAAGAAGGCTGAGGCATACACAGGTCCTTGCAATTTTCTGCCTTCACTCAATGAAAAGAAAGAGTTACCAAAAACTGAGAAACCCAAGAGGTAGGAGGTAGGTCTCACATGTCAATAGGGTCCAATAGAAAGAGTACTCTATTAAGAAGGCCTTGCTACCTGTGTTGCCTAGCACAAAACCTTTTATCACCTGGAGCCACAGTTACCTCATGTGAAAAATGGCAGGGTTGAAATAGATGATCCCTAAGGTCCCTTCCAGATGGAAAATCCTAGATAGCAGCCTATTCTGCCTAAGAACATAATGGTCTCATTTCCCTGGTCTCAAGGCTAGGGTAGCTGACTTCCAGCCTCCTCCAACTCCCAGGAGACAGCTCCAGCTATGTGTTTTATTTCTAGGAGCCGCCCACTGCGCGGTGACTCCCAGGACTCGATCGGTGGCCTCGTCCCATGGTGAGCAGTGTGGCCCTCATTCCTCCCTACCTGATCCCAAGTTACATAGCTACCCTTGGCTATAATAGCCAGAGTTTGTTTCCTCTCTGAAGGAAATCAAATGCCAAAGTTACTTAGGCCCCTCAGGAATCTGACATTGTGGGATGTGAGTGCAGGCTCCAAATTTCATTTTATGAAGGTAGTGAGGGTTCCAACCAGGGGTTATATGAAAGACTTGGGTATTGTTCCAGGCTTTTAGCACTGTGACTTGGAACATGCCACCTAGAGAAAGAAATCAATGGAGAAGAAGGAAATAGGCCTTCTCAAAGGAAATAGAAAAGGAATGGCTGGTGCTAGACTGTCTTCTGCTGGAGGAAAACAAGTCCAAAACTGTCCTGTCAATCTACTGCAATCCTGATTGTGAAGAATTCTGGAAAGGGAGGTTATGAATGACTGGAAGCAGCAGAGGACAAGTGGGAAAGGGCCATAATTGAAATCAAAAGACCTGGTTCCAAATCTCTACTTGGGAATTTTCTCTCTATATGACCTTGGGCATGTCACTTAACCCCTTCGGGACTCAGTTTCTATGTCCATTTGGAGAGATGACTCCAGGGTGTAGTAGATGCTCTCAATCTATGTCCCTAGGATCCTATTATTCCAAGAATGTTCTGGGACTCCAGATGCTGAAGGGAGTTATTTAAATATGGCAGTAGATTCAAGACCAAATGGTTAGAGATATGTATAAAATGGCATGATAGCTCTGGGTTGGGAGAACTGATTAGGAGATCTAGTGCTGTCTTGAGTTCACAACAGACTAAAATAGGGGGAGAAGGAGAGGAAGCAGCTCAGCCCAGTTGATTGCATACCTCCTATTCCCCAATATAAGGATGATGAATGAATGAATGTGTTTATGTTGAATGAACATCATCTCTACTAACCTACACTGAGCCCTGTAGGCTCACACCAGTGGGTCCTTATATTGTTTCAGAGCTTCAGAATGTCCAAAATCTCTCTAGAAAGAGATCTGGGTTTACATTTAGGTTAGGCCTTGAGAAAGTTCAGCTAATTCAGTGTCTATGCTAAGTCCAAAGTGACACATGGTTTACTGAAAAAGTGATTTCATATGGTACATAGTGTTAGACACAGTTAACATTTTGATTGGTTTTGCTGAAATGCTTTTTTTTTCCTTTCTCCTTTCTATAAGTGTAACACAGCATTTATGGGGTCTGTGCCAAAATCTCACAGGGTAAATGTTGTGGCAAGGCATCTTTCCTTCCCAAGATCCCTACAGGCCTACAGAAAAAAGGGGGTGGGGTTAAAGTCTTCCCAGGCTGGCCCTAGCTATGCTTTTTGGGGCACTTTGGAAGTGGGACTCTGTCCTCTAGTCCCTCTTAGCTCCTCCCTCCCTTCATTCCTTGCCCTTGCCTCCTAGATCTGGGTGGGAAGAGGGTTAAGCCACAGGGACTCTCAGCATCTTACTCTCCAGGTGGGCCACACTCACAATTACAACCAGATACTTCTTCTAGAGGTAATTAAAGTGATCACATGAATTTAGGCTTTAAGGTTATGCTTGTTGGAAGAGTGATTTTAAAATACACATAATAAATGATTCACAAAACATGCCACCAAGCCATAATGTGGAGTTCTACCTTATATATTCTGTAAAATATAAATCTCCATGGAGCTATACCCTGCTCTCCACATACACAGAGCATTCTAAAGGCATTTAAGACCATACTCAGCAAGACAATGGAAAATAAATTCCTTTTAGCTAACTAAATCAAGCTTAATAAAGAACACCACTGAACAATAAGAGATCAGCAGAAAGGCAATAGAAGATGCTAAGGTTGAATCTTTGTCTAGAATAATAGGGAGTAGGGGGAATTGGAAGGAGAAAGAAAATACCTCTCAGGTGTTTACCTTCCACTCAGGCTTTGGTATGCCCTTCTGGTTACCATTGGCCCCTCTACTCATAGTGGATGATGACACTGGATTTCCCAGGGGGATCCCAGTCAATCGCAACCATGTTGTTGCCTTTCGTTGGATCTCCAGTACTTAGGATAGTGACTAGAACTAAGAAGCATTTAATAAATGCTTGTTGGAAAGACCGACTCCATTTAAACAGCCTCTGCCAGCCACCACTGCTATCTTAGCTCTTGCCCAAACCCCTCATGTTTTGCATGATTCTGAAATCTCATACTGTCACATCCCAAATCTTGCACAATATTTTATCCATCTTTTTGTGGCCTAAGAAGGGGGCACCATGGCATGGAGTGAAGGAAGGGGGACACTCTCCAACAAGATGCTTTGCCATTGTTCACAACATTTACCTGGCAAGATTTCAGCACCACCCACGTCAACAGGTTGTTGCAGAGGTATGGCTTATTGGGTGGAAAGGTGGGAAGGATATATTTTAAAATGAAGAAGCTGTAAAAATAAAAACAATTAATAAAAACAAGATTTTTAAAGTCATTTTAGGCCATATGTAAGTTTTCAAGTGCTCTAATGAGAATGACTAGAACCATTCCCTAACTAAAAGAATTTGGGTCTGAAGGAAATGCCATGGAGTGGCTACTTGACAGCTTGCCTTAGTTCAATTTTAAATATACAAACATATATATATATGCTTTACTGATCCATTTTATTTTATACATCACAATCACTTCACAATTGTCCTCCCATAGCATTCTCCTTAAAAGTTAAGCAAATAGGAGCGGCCAGGTGGCTCAGCGAGTAAGGGCACTGGCTCCAGTGTCGGGATGACCTGGATCAAATCCGGGCTCAGATACTCAGCACCACACCCAGAAATAACTGGCTGTGTAACCTTGAGCAAGCTACTTAACCCTGATTGCTTAAAAAAAAAAGTTAAGCAAATATAGTGACTGGCAGAATATATAACACTGCCCCCCCCCAAAAAAAAACATCACATTCTTTCTAGAGAGAGGAAGGAAACTGATTCCAACAGTAGTCCTCACCCCAGTTCAACTTTGCCCCTGTGAGGCCAAGCAAGGGCATTCCAAAACTGGCTACAATACAACACTGCCTAAGTGAGGAGTATATTTAAACCTATAGTACGTGTACCAAAGAGGCCACTCAAGTCAATATTCATTAATCCCCTAAACCATGGTGCTACTTCGGTGCCACCACTTTTGAAAGATGAGACAGACCAACCTGAACTCCCACTCATAAGGCATAGATTGGAATGTGATTAACAATCTTAAAAGAAAAAGGGTTCAGAATGTTGTTGCCAATTTTAAATGGTTGCCAATCCCTGGCCTACATGCTTGGGTTGGGAACATCTAGGAGGCACTCATCTATTACTCAGATATTATTACTTAGATATTATTAGTATCTCATTAACAATTCAGTGAAGTACTTAGTAGCATCCTTCTATTAACAGAATTAGTCCTATTGCCTACCACTCACTAAAAGCTCATCACACCCACCCTTGATGGCAGTTTTTCCTCCAGTTCACAATTCTTAATTATGAATTACAAGTATTATGCACTAACAAAAATAAGTTTATATTGAAAAATCCATACTTGAAAAGAACTCTGATATCATCAGTGTGTCATTCTTATACCACAGATTATAACACCTCTATACTTTATCACACAATTTCATGAATTTCAATTGCAAAAAAAAAAAAAATTCACACACACACTAATAGCCAACCTTATAGTAGTGAGCCTTTCCAAAGTTATGGAATTCTGTCCTCAGACACCAGAGGCCCACCTGTCACTGAATGAATAGGGGAAGTTTCTCCAGCCTGGTAGGACTTGTCAGAAATTACCTCCACTGGCATAGCCTTGGAGAACCCAAAGCCAACTCCACACTGTGATGAGATATTGGAGGAAGATTCTAATGTAGAAAATATGTCCTGGTGGTGCAGTGAATAGAACACCAGCCCTGGAGTTAGGAGAACCTGAGTTCAAATCTGGCCTCAGACACTTAACAGTTACTAGCCACGTGACCTTGGGCAAGTCACTTAATCCCAATTGCCCTTCCCTCTCCCCTCCAAAAAAAAAGAAAAAGAAAATATATCCTGAATATATAGACATGGGTTCAGTCAGTCAATAAACATTTATTAAGTTCCTACTATGTGCCAGTCACTATGCTAAGCACTGAGGCTACAAAGAAAGGTAAAACATAGTCCCTGCTCTCAAGGGAGAAAGCAAACATGTGAATAACTATGGTCAGACAAGCTACAAATAATCAACAGAGGGAAGGTATACAATGTATGCCCTAATTCCCCATGCATTCCCACAGATTCACCCTCATTATACCCAAAGGCTCTCCCAACAATATTCCCAACACATTCATTTGCCTAACTTCTACATACACATTAGATGTGTACATACATAGAGGTAGAAATGTTTCAAAGAACAAATGAATAAGAGGGTGAGAGAAGGCAGGGTAGTCATGGTAGGTAGAAGAGTGATAGAAAGCAGACAGGAGACAATGTAATGTAATGAAAAGAGTATTGACTCTAGAATCAGAGGTGCTAGATTCAAATCCTGCCTATGTGACCATAGACCTATATCTCTTAATGCCTTGGAGGTTGTTAGAGGTTACCTTACTTTCCTCATCTGTAAAATGAGGGTATCAGACTAGATGGCCTTCTGGGGTCCCTTCCAGTTCAAAGTCCATGATCCTATGACCTAGGTTCAGATTCTATATCTGTTGATTACTACCTTAATGCCAAGTCAGTAAACTTCCCTGTGACCTGGTTTTGTCATCTATAAAGTGACAGGTTTGGACTAGATGGACCCAAAGGCCCCTTCTAACTGTATACCAATGTTCCTATAAGGTCAGTGCTAGATGAGAAGAAGAGAGTAGATAAGCAGGTAGGTAATAGAGAAAATGTGATTACAGAAGAGCAAATGGACAGTGATTTTATAGCTATATATAATAATGATGATGCTGATGATGCCAATCAGAATGTATACAGTGCTTTATGGTTTGCAAAATTATATATATATATATACATATATATAAATCTCTGGGGGGAAGCTAGGTAGCACAGTGGATAGAGTGCCAGGCCTGTAGTCAGGAAGACTCATCTTCCTGAGTTCACCTTTGGCCTCAGATACTTACTAGTTGTGTGATCTTGGGCAAGTCATTTAACCCTGTTTGCTTCCATTTCCTTACCTGTAAAAATAAGCTAGAGAAGGAAATGGCAAACCACTCCAGTGTCTTTGCCAAGAAAACCCCAAATGGGATCATGAAGAGAGGGACACAACTGAAACAACTCAATAGAAACAATATATAACATCTTATTTGATCTTTATAACAAGTCCTTCAGGTGTGTGCCATTATCTCCATTTTTACAGATGGGGAGATTGGTATGTACACAAATCAAGAAATGGCCAGAAGATAGGGCAGAGGTGGCTTGACTGCTACATGGGCTCACAAGGCCCCTGCTTGGATAGCAAATGAGTTCAGCCACTCTTACTGTAGAACCTTTCCCTGGTCTCCCATTCGCTTACTCTTCAGCCTTTAAATAAGGAGCCACTTAACCCACTCTATTCCCATCTTTCCTTTCCAGGACAAACATGCTGAAGAGGTTCGGAAAAACAAGGAGCTAAAGGAAGAGGCCTCCAGGTAAAGGCCCTGAGGCAAGAAGGAATTTGGACCAGCAGCTCCAGCAGCAGCGGTGGCGGCTTTCCCAGAACTGGGGTTTTGGGGGGGAGGGGGAGGGTAGTGGCCTAGGGAAGTTTCCTCTGCTTTCTTTGTTTGTACATGTAAAGAGTTGACCAGTGAAGCCATCCTATTTGTTTCTGGGGAACAATGATGGGTTGGGAGAGGGGAGAGAGAGACTTGGAAAAAAGAAGGTCAGAGAGGGACCCATAGGGCCCTCACAGCTATTAGACCCAGAGAAGCTCAGAATTGCATCCTCCACACTTTTTTTTCCCATTACTTTGCTGGGCACCAAGCATTGGACCAACAAGTCTTCAGGGTGGGTGGGTGTGGGCAAAAAAGGACTTTGGAAACCGGGGGAATAGGTTAGTGATGAAGTGGAAAGTACCTGGGTGGAGAGGAGAATGGAGGTGTAACCTAAGATCCTCAAACCTTTAAGCTGGCCAGAGGGAGGCATGCTCAGCAAGTGTATTGTTTCCATCCTATGACAGATGGGATGACCCACTGTGTGTGTGGGTGCCATGCTCCACGTCTGTGTGTGTTTTTACCTTCATCTTTTGATCTTCATTACAAATGGAATATTTACTCCATGTCTCTGGTTCTTTTTTCCTGTCCCCAAAAGGCCCAACTGGTAAACTGTGGATGTTCGATGGTCCAGAATGGTTTGCAATGCTCCTTATTTTTGTCCTCAGCAGTGCTTTGACCATGCCAGGAGAGGGAGGGTGGGGAGAACAGGATAAAATCTTGCCAGTGTCATCATCTTATCTTTAGTAGCCATAAGAGTTTACATTATTATTATTGCATTATACTATGCATCTATGAAGTGCTTTCATATCCATTGCCTCGCTGTCTCCTTACAACATCTGTGAAGTCAGTGGGCCAAATACTTTCCCCTTTTACAGATGAGGAAAATGAGGTTCAGAGAGGTTGTGACATGCCCAAGTTTACACAGCTTAGAGGGAGTTGAATTCAGATCTTTGGACCTTAAGTCAGGTCCTTCCCTTACCACATCTGCTGCTACTCCATAAAACTGGAAGATGAGACATTTCTGGCCCTGTCCTTGGCAGTGTCTCGCTTATCCTCTGTGGTTGCTAAGGTGTCATGCTTGAGAGACCAGGAGAGAGATGTCCTCTTGCCCTCAGTGGATGAGCTGGTATTTTAACATAATTCCCAAGGCTCTTTGGAATCTGGGGCTAAGACTAAGGAGACTCTTAGTAAACTGAAATCCCATTTTAATCTGGGGTTAGACTAATAAGGATAGCATAGGGAAGAAGGAAGGGAGCATTAATGGGACATTGGAAAAGAATTCAGCTTATTGGGCCCAGAGTGGAAAACCTGAAGCCAAAGGAGCTTTTTTAGCCTCTTTTCCTGATTTAGAAAGGGCGGGTGTTTTCTCTTTTAGGTCAGTGGTCCTCTGGCTGAGAAAGAAGCCTTAGAGATTCTAGAAGGGAAATCCATCCTTTGAGAACAGTAGGAGTCCCAGGCAGGAACTGGGGGAAAGGGCAGGATGAGTGTGGTATCAGGGGTTCCCTCCCACTTGGGCAGATACTGTGTATTTTTGTATACAGCTTTGCAAATAAACCACCTTGGTACTATGTTCTTTCTCATCTCCCGTGCCCTGACTCAGCTTCCTTTTGTAAGGGGGTGGGAACTGGACACATTTATTAATCTCAACTATATGCCTCAGAGGAAAGGCACAAGTATGAACAAAAACTTCCATGCTATAACACCTGATAATTAGAAAATCTTCTGTAAGTTTTGTGTAAGATCTTGAAACATACTGGGTTCAGTCTTGGGGGCCTCCCCCTACTGAAAACTTTGATAGCTTGTACCCCCTACTCATGGTTTCCCCTGGGAACACAAGAATCTAGTTCATGTTTTTTTCTAAGGGCTCTCAGCTCTTCTGCAAGCATTAAGGCTAATAAAGTTATTAAAATGGTTTAAGACAATAAGGGACCCCAAAAGGACTCATATATGAGCCCTTAACAAAGCAATTGGGGAAATGCCTCCTAGTGAACTCCATTTCCCTTCTCAGAGGTTTATGAGGTTCATGGCCTTATCACATGGTCTCAGACTCAACACCAATTAGTGAAATTGCTAATATGAGTACATCCTGAGACTGAGCCAGCCTCCCATCCAGTGCCTCTCCCTAAGCATCTCATAGGTCAGTGAAGCTCCCCTACTTGGGTACACAACTCTCAACATGGTACCCGTCAACAGGTGAGCTCCCTTCCTCTCATCCATACCTAGCCTCACTCCTGAACTTTCTGCATGGCTCTGGCTGTCTATATTGGCACCTGATCCTCTCCTATGTAACATCTCTAGTCACTCACCTCCCACATGGTCTGCCAACCCAGAAGTTCCTTCTAGTTCTTCCTGTGCATTTACCCTCAGGCTTTCCATCTGTCTTATGTGTGGGTGGCTGTGGCTGGGCAGGGGAGGCGTGGTGGGATGAGAAGGGCTGGCCCAACTCCTATCAGCACATGGCTGCTACATCTGCTGCATAGAAGTGAGGGTTGGCATAGCATCAGTTTATGTTAAGACTACAGAAAAAATGGCAGTCAGAGAGTCTCATAACCTTGGAGTTGGAAGGCATCTCAAAAGCCATCTTGGTCCAACCTACACATGAACAAGAATCCTCTAGTCCAATTAGTCATTCAATTAGCTAGTCAGTCATTCAGCCTTTGCTTGAAGAGATCCAATCACAAGGAGCTCACCATTTCCCAAGGCATCCCATCCTACTTTTAGAGAGGGCCAATAACAGTTCTGGAAGTTTCCCCTCATAGTACACATTACAACTTCACCTGCAACTTCTAATCTTGCTCTCTGGAGCCATACAGAACTGCTCATCTCCCTTTCATATGACAATCCTTCAAATACCTGAAGATAGTTATTGTGTCTTCCCTAAGCTAAATATTCCCAGTTCCCTCAATTAAAAAAAAATAATAATAACATTTAGATAGTGCTTTAAGGTTTGCAAATCACTGTACATCTGTCATCTCATTGGATCCTCATAACAACTCTGTGAGATAGATGCTATAATTATCTCCATTTTATCAACAAGAAAACTGAGACCGACAGGTTAATTGAACTGGCAAGGGTAACACAACTGTTAAGAGTATGAGGCAGAGTTTGAACTCAAGTCTTTCTGAATCCAAGTCCAAAGCTGCCCAAATGTTAATTGACCCTTATATAGCCTTTCACTATGCTAGTTTCCCTTCTCTGGAAGTTTTCCAGTCTATAAATGTCCTTTCCAAAAAGCAGTGCATAGAATTGAACACAATACTCCAGATATGAGATGAGTGGAGTAGAGTAT
The DNA here is from genome assembly GCF_028583685.1 of Petaurus breviceps papuanus. Taxonomy (NCBI): domain Eukaryota; kingdom Metazoa; phylum Chordata; class Mammalia; order Diprotodontia; family Petauridae; genus Petaurus; species Petaurus breviceps. Next base: position 4,281,809 of record NW_027187359.1, read on the forward strand.
ATTAGGGCTATCACCTCCTTATCCCTGAGAGTTGTGGCTCTGTTTCTGCTGACCAGGATCCTATAAACCTTCTTGGCATCTGTCTCACACTATTGACTCACATCAAGCTTGTGGTCTACTAAGACCACGAGATTATTGTTGTGGTTTTTTTTAATATACAAACTGTTGTCTAGCCCCAGTCTACTACTGTATAGACAGAGAAACCTCTAAGAAGAAGCACACATGGCTATGTTCATGGAACATTAAGCAGAAGGAGTAAATGTGCATGTAAATAACAATGTATAAGCAAAGTTTTCACTACGTTAATGTTCCCAGTCCTCAATTCAAAATTCTCAAGAATAAGGTGGATGCTCCTTAGTTAATAAACAATGAATAATAATAACTAGCATCTGTATAGTGCATTACATATATTATTTACTGGGCAACTATGTGGCTCAGTGGATAGAGCACAGGACTTAAGAGTCAGGAAAATCTGAGTTTGAATCCTGCCTCAGGTGTTTACTAGCAATGTAAAGCCTGGGCAAGTCACTTAACCTCTTTCAGCCTTAGTATTCTCATCTGTAAAATGGGAATGACAATATAACCATTGACCTCCCAGGGTTTTTGTGAGAATCTAACAAGTTAACATGTATAAAGTTAACATACATAAAGTGCTTTGCAAGGTTGCATAAATACTAGCTATGATTTAAGCCCACAGCAACCACAGGAGGAAGGTACTATAGATGTTATCATCCCTATTCAATACATGATAAGACTGCAGTCCAGTGGCTTCTCCACAGTGGCACAGCTTGTCAGAAGACATCCCTTTCTTCTATACCTCATACCACATTGGAGATATTAGCACCTCTAAGCAGGTATATATTAAGTCCTGTTATATATTCATCGCTGGATTACTCCAGAGCAAGCTACAGAGAAGTATAAAAAATGATACAAGAAACAGGGAGATGAGGGGAAGAGAAAGTAGTGATGGGCTCTGGGATAGAGGGCAAATTAGGAACTAAACTCACCTTCTCCAATTTCTAAGACAAAGGATTTAGAGCCAGAAGGGACCTTAGAAGCCCTCTTCCTTCCCCTCCCTCATCCTAGTCTACTCAGGACTTGAGGTTTGGAGGACCCCAACCTGAGCTGGAATTAAGAGAACCATCACACTCAGAGCAAGGACACTCGGACCCCACACCCCAACCTTCCTAACAATGATATTTTTCTATTTGGTGATTCAATACCCTCCAGGATCCCTGCTCTACAGGGAAGATCCCCCATCTATCCGAAAGACTCCTGGGCCTTGCCATCTCCCCTGCAGATAAGCCCTCTATATGTGTCATCTCCTCCAGAGTGTGAACTCATGAGAGAAGAAATTATTTTTTCTTTGTTTCCCCAGAGTTGAGCACACTGCTTGGAGCATAATAAAGGCTTACTACTTTTTCATTCATTCCTGATCCTGCGCTAGCAGAAGCAAGGCTAACACACGTGGAGTAAATAAAGCCTTTGTGAAATCAGCGTTGAGAAGAGGTCAGTGCAGACTGGAGTTTGGGAGGTTTCTAGAGGAGGTAAAATTTGAACTGACCTAGAATCAGTCATCCAATAAGCCTTTCTTAAGCACTTACAAGGCTTAGCAAGGAAAACATAAAGAAAAGCAAAAACAGTCCCTGCCCTCAAGGAGCTTCGTTACTGCCGAGTGGGGGGTGGGGAAGCAACCTCTAAATAAACAGATGTTTACAAAACACCCAGTAAAGTGAATGTAGCCTGGGGAGAAAGGTTCCAAGGGCTGCAGGGACCTGGAAACTGGAACCAAGGAAGCTGGCTGCAGGAGGTATTCTTTGTGTTGGGCTTTTTAAAAAAGTCAGGGATGTCAAGAGGAAAAGGTGAGGAGGGTAAGCATACCAGGTTTAGGGGGTGTGTGCAAAGGCATAGAGACTAGAGATGACATATCATATGGGATGAACAACAAGTAGACTAGTATCACTCAACTAGAGAGTGCATGGAGGAGAATCAAGCGGAGAGCTTTAAACGCCAGAGAAGACTTCATGTTGGAATCCAGAGGTAATAAGGAGTCCCTGGCATTTATTGAATTGGGAGGTGAATGATGACGTCTGTTGGGCTTCCCATGGTCATTCTGGCTGCTGTTTGTAAGGAGAGACGAATCCGGAAAATCAATTAGAATACCATTGAAATGGAACAGGTAAGAAGGGATTAGGGCTTAAAGTCTAAGGCAATAGCTGTTTTGAGTAGAGAAAAAAGAAAGCATTTAAGTGATAACATGAAGGTAAGAACAAAAAGATTTGGCAACTGATTGGATATGATTGAGAATGAAGCATCTAGGAGGACTCCAAGGTTGCTGTAAGACTAAGTCAATGAGGGTGATGGGTTTTGGCTCTGAGAACCCCCTTGAATCTTCCCAATTGATCTGGTGTTAGCCTGAGGCCATAAGCCTTCCATTATCACAGTGATTGAATCTCCATTACTCTAAACTTAACCTAGCCCTCAATTGTAGGTTATCTCCAGGTAGCCTTCAGCTACCTCCAACCCTTGATCCTATCAAAATATCTATGACTAAAACTGTAACCTTAAATTAGCCTACCTCGGCAGTTTTCCACCCTTGATCCCATCAAAATCCCATTCTCTTGGTTCCTGGAGTTTGACCTCAGTCCCATCAAGATTCTCCTTAGATTTCCTTTTCCAAGACTACTAGACCACCCCCTAGATCCCTTCCACAGTCTTTCTGTATATAAGATCTATCTTGCCTCCACTTAGGGCTCAGATTCAATCTAGTTCAGCCTCAGTCTGTTAGATTGTTCTGGTCCTCTTATCAATACAAGCATCACAAATGCTTTGGCTCCTTAAGAGTCTACCCAGCATGGCAAGTCTTTAATAAACTTTGTTTTACTTTGGCTGAGAGAAGACTTGAGTCAAATTCATTTGGCAGGACCCAGTGTGTCAGTATTTTGGGGTCCTGAGCACACCTAAACCTCAACATGGTTACCCTTAATAGTAATATGTAAATTGGGAAAGAAGGTAGTGGATAATAAGTTCTCTTTGTGACATGTTGAATTTTGAGATACCTATAGGAAATCAAGTGTGAAATATACAAAAGGCAGTTGGAGATGAAGAAATGGAGCTCAGAAGACCAAGGTTTGATATATAGATCTGGGAATCATTTTCATAGAGATAATAATTAAACCCCACAGAAGCTGAGACCACCAAGGGAGATAAAATAGAAAGAAAAGAGCACTAAGGGCAAGAATTTGTGGGACACCCACAGGTAGAGGAGTAATAAAGATGATGCAACAAAGGAAACTGGTAGGAGAAGAGCCAAGAGAGAGCAGTAACAGGAAAACTCAGAGAATAGAGTATTCAGGAGGAGGAAGTGATCAATGGTCAAGAAGACCAAGAATGTTAAGAAGGATCAGGACTGAAAAAAAGACCACTGGATTTTTTTTTAAAGCAATTGGGGTTAAGTAACTTGCTCAAGGTTACACGGCTAGGTGTTACTGGGTGGGTGCTAAGTGTCTGAGCCTAGATTCCATCCCCAGGTCATCCCAACACTGGGTCCAGTGCTCTTACTTGCTGTGCTACCTGGCCACCCCAAGACCACTGGATTTTACCAAGTAAGAGATGACTGGTAGCTTTGGATAGAGCAGTTTCCATTGAATGGAGAAGTTTGAAGAATGGGAAGAATTTGGGTAGCTGGAGGAGATGAGAGAGGGACAGGCTGGATTTTTGAATTTAGGAGTTATCATTAAGTGTGCCAGGTTGTTAAGTCTGAGAGTAAATGAGCTCATAAAGAAATGAGCATATTTAGGGAGGAGATGTGTAGATCTTGGAAGTTCCTGATTAATGTTAGGAATTTCTTAATCAACCTAATGGTATAATTAGGATAATGCTCATTGTTTGGAGATACTTGAAGGCTTCCTGCCAATAGAAATGCAGACATGTCCATTCGCTCCTTGTTGACAGGAAGAAAGGAACTCCTAAGGAATGGCTAACTGAGGGTCAGCCCAAAGGCCAATGAAAGCAATCTGGTCATACTTTCTTGATCTCTCAGTCTCTAGAACTCTGGGAAAACCAGCCTAGGACCTTGTGCCCAAGAAACCACGGAATAGCAGCATCACTATCCTTCAAGACCATAGGCAGTTTTCTTCATAGTCCTCAATGCCATTATCCATTATCTGTTCTGAATCTTCCTATTAAACTATGAACTCCTCAAGGACAGAATATGAACTCTTTGTCTGCTTTTCTAAATATAAAAAATTGTATCTGTATCCCATAGTGTTTTGAACATTGTAAATGTCTTTTCATTCATTCACTGCATCCTAGGGTATCATATATTAACCCAGTCCCTAAGTATCTAGTCCCTGCCTAGATATATCATCCAAGCACTTCTGCTTGTAATTTACTGCCCACTTTGAATGGTTTGTCTCCTTATTACAGGATCCTAGGACCACAAATTTAGATCCAGGAGAGGCCTTAGAGAATATCTATCTAGCTCCCTGATTTTATGGATAAGAATTCTAAGGCCCAAAGATATGAAATCATTTACTCAAAACAAGCTGTTTTCAGACATTGGCCAGTGATGAGAGTTTTGGGCCAATGAACACCAAGGATGTCCACTATAGAGTGCCTTGCATTCATCGCTTCAAAATGAAATTGTCGGGGGCAGCTAGGTGCCCGGTGAATAGAGCACTGGCCCTGGAGTCAGGAGACCTGAATTCAAATCTAGCCTCAGACACTTAACACTTACTAGCTGTGTGACTTTAGGCAAGTCACTTAACCCCAATTGCCCTGTCTTCCTCCCTCAAAAAAAAAAGCAATAAATAAATAAAAGTTTTAAACATGAAATTGTCCATCTTCACCCAACTGAGCAGCTGTCCTCATGTGGCTTCTGTCTCCCCAAGACCCCCAGCAACAATGTGTCAGGCAGAAATGTCACAGCCTATAGGTTTGATTTCTCTCTTCTGATAAGTTACAGAGAGGCTGAGTCAAGATGGTGGAGTAGAAACAGGACTTCTGCAGCCAGCTTCCACCTCCCCCAATTCATGTAAAAGGGGACTCCAAACAAACTTTGGAGCTACAGAACCCACAAAATGACACAGAGAAGCTAACCTCTGACTGAGGACAGTCCAGCAGCCTGGCAGGAATCAGTCAGCACAGCACTCTGGGAGACTACCCCAGCCCCACAGGAGTCAGAGGTTTTATCCCCAGGGAGGGCCTGACCAACCATGGGCTGCAGGGACTTCAAATCACCAGTAGCTGTGGCGGTTTCCAGAATTATCAACACATAGATTCTAAAGTGAGAGGTCAGTGCAGTGTGGACTTTGGGACCCAGTAGTTGGGAGTGGGTCGGCCTTTGCCCCCGAGGCAAGAAGTGGCTGAGGTGCTGCAGCTGTGCAACTACCCCTTCATGGTAGCTTCAGTTCTTGGCCTGAAGAGTGTAGGGGGACCAAGCAATTAGTCTGAGGGGTAATCGCTCTTGCTTTAACCTGCTTGGATCTGGATTGCAGTCTAGGGTGGAGGTCGTGGGGTATGCAACCAGCTTGCCAGAGCATATGGAGGTTTTAGAGAGGGCACCCAACTAATACCTTCTGCAACTGAGAAAACTCCAGCATTTGGGAAGAAGTTCCCATCTCTGGTGGCAGAGTCCTACTGTGGCAAAAAGCCCAGGGGTCAAGTGACTGAGGGGCAACATGACCAGGCAAAGGAAGCAAAACAAACATAAGACTCCAACATTAGATTCCTATTTTGGGGACAAAAAGGAGCAAAGCATGGAACAGGAGGAAGACAGTGAAGTCAGAACTCCTGCACCAAAAGCTTCAAAGGAAAATATGAGCTGGTTACAGGCCACAGAGGACTTTAAGAAGCAAATAAGAGAAGTGGAGGAAAAATTGGGAAGAGGAATAAGAATTATGCAAGAAAATTATGTAATGAGAGTCAACAGCCTGACTGAGGAAAGTAACACCTTAAAAAATAGACTAACTCAAATGGCAAAAGAGTCTCAAAAAGGCAATGAGGAGAATGCCCTAAAAAGCCGAGTTTGCCAGATGGAAAAAGAATCTCAAAAGCTCACTGAGGAGAATCATTGCTTCAGAATTAGATTGGAGCAAATGGAAGCTAATGACTTTATGAGAAATTAAGTTGCTGTTAAACAGATCCAAAGAAATGAAAGAATAGAAGGCAAGGTGAAATATCTCATGGGAAAAACCACTGACCTGGAAAATAGATCCAGGAGAGATAATTTAAAAAATATTGGGCTACCTGAAAGCCATGATCAAAGAAAGAACCTAGAAATTATCCTCCAAGAAATTCTCAAGGAAAACTGCCCTGATGTTTTAGAACCAGAGGGCAAAATAGAGGTTGAAAGAATCCACCAATAACCTCCTGAAAAAGGTCCCAAAAAGAAAACTCCTAGGAATATTAAACCCAGGTTTCAAAATTCCCAGATCGAGGAGAGAATAAGTAGCCAGGAAGAAACAATTTGATTATTGTGGGAACACAATCAGGATAACAAGGGATCTAGCAGCTTCTACACTGAGGGATCGAAAGGCTTGGAATATGATATTCCAGAGGTCAATGGAGCTGGGATTAAAACCAAGAATCACCTACCCAGCAAAATTGAGTATCATGTTTCAAGGGGAAAATATGGTCATTCAATGAAATAGAGGACTTTCAAGCATTGTTGATGAAAAAAACAGAGTTGAATAGAAAATTCAACATTGAGATAGAAGAAGCAAGAGAAACATGAGAAGGTAAACAGGGGAAAAAAATCATAAGGATCTTATTAAAGTTGAACTATTTACATTCCTACATGGAAAAACAATCATCGTAACTGATGAAATTCTTCTCAGTATAAAAATAGTTGAAGGGAATATATATATGAGGGTATATGGGTATATGAATACATATGTGAATATGTGTATATATGTTTATAGGTATACATAGATAGAGGTCACAGGACCAATTTAATAGGAAGTAATGATACTTAAAAGGTGAAATTAAGAGGTGAGAGAGGAATATAAAAAGAGGAGATGAAGAGAGACAGAATGGGGGTAAACTATCTCATATAGAAGAGGCAAGGGAAAATGGTTACAATGGAGGGGAAGAACAGGAAGGCAAAAGGGAATGAATCAACCTTATTCTCATTGAATTTGGCTCAGGGAGGGAATGATATACACAGTAAATAGGGTATCTCACCCTACAGGAGAGTAGCGGAGGAAGGGGATGAGAGGGGGGATGATAGATGGGAGGACAGGCTGGGGGGGGAGGGAAGTTGGAAGCACCCACTTTTGAAAAGGGACAGGATCAAAGTAGAGAATAGAACAAGTGGGAGGTGAGATAGGAGGGAGGGAAATATAGTTAGTCTTTTACAATATATCTACTATGGCAATGTTTTGCATAGCTACACATGTACAACCTATACTGAATTGCTTATCTTCCCAGTAAGGGTGGGTGACAAGGGAGGAAGGGGAAGAATATGGAATTCAAAGTTTTAAAATCAAATGTTTTAAAATATATAAAATTAATACTATTTTACATGTAATTGGGAAACAAGATATACAGGCACTGGGGCATAGAGATCCACCATGCCCTACTGGAAAAGTTGAAAGGGGTATGGGAGAAGACATGGGAGAGAGCAGATTGGAGGAGGGGATATCCTGTGGGACCACTATTTTGGGGTGGTGGGTAGGGGAAAAATGGGGAAAAAATTTGTAACTCAAAATCTGGTGGAAATGAATGATGTAAACCAGAAGTTAATAAAGCGTTTGGAAAAAAAAAAAGAAAGTTATAACATGCAAGTCAAGAGAGGCCATGTGACAGTCTATATCTCTTAATATTATACTAAACATAAGTTCAGTCTCAGATTCAACAGAATCTAGACAGAGGCCAATCTCCATATTGAATCTCCTCCAGAGACAGCTATCTGACTGCCAACTGTAGAGTGAACCTTCACAAGATTTAATCCTTTAGCTCTTCTACATTCCCATTCCGTTTTCATTGAACGTTCCTATTTACTCAGTATTCCCACCAGTTCCTTGTGGGCAAGAAATGATTGAGATGCCTTATTTTTAGTAGATCCCCCAGCCTCATTCTGGTACTGTTTTTATAGATTGGCAGAACTCCTAGTCTCCCAATTCCCTGATATGCTGTGGCTTTCCATCTGACAACTAGCTTGGGTTTTCCAGAGACACAGAGTAAGTATATTGTGCCTTCTGTCTCTTAACTGGAGTTCAAGACATTGAACAGGAGCCTCATGATGCTGTTTGAATCTTTCATTGTTATGCCTATGCCTTACCTAAGGCGCTATCCTCTCTCAACCTTTCATTCCATTTCAGGATGTTGGTTTCCCTAATCTTCTGACATTTCAAAGTACAAGTCAAGGACCAGTCAAAATTCCCATCCAAGTATCAGAAAGAAAAATAGGCAAAATAATTATAATTGCTCAGTCATTTTTCAGTTGTGTCTCATTCTTCATCACCTTTTTTAGTGTTTTCTTGGCAAATATACTGGAGTGGTTTGCCATTCCTTCTCCAGCTCATTTTATAGATAAAGAAATTGAAGCAAACCGGGGTTAAGTGACTTGGCTCAGGGTCACACAGCTAGTAAGTGCCTGAGGCCAGATTTGAACTCAGGTTTTATTGACTCCAGACCTGGAATTCTAGCCATTATGCTACCTATCTGCCATAATAATAATAATGAAATAATAGCTAGCATTTATATAGTTTTAAGGCTTAATAAGCACATTAAGGTTTACAAAGAGCATAATATGCATTATCTCATTTTATTCTTAAAACTAGCCTGAGAGATAAGTATTATAATTGTCTCCATTCTACAGAAGAGGAAACTGAGGCAGAGAGTGGTTAAGAGATTTGCCCAGGGTCACATGGCCAAGTATCTGAAGATGGATTAGCATTCAGGTCTTTCAGATTCTGGGCCCAGCACTCTATCCACTGCTCTACCTAGCTGCCTCTGGAATTAGAGTAAATTAGTAGTAATTAGAGTAAATCCTATGGCATTATTCCTGGTGGCATTATAGATTGTCAGCTGGACTGAACTCTAACCTGTGGATGGTCAGAGCCAAACAGAGTAGGCTAGATGCAGGAGAGTCAGGAATCAAACAGAATTTTAATTTCAAAGTAAGGGAAACAGCTGGTAAGCAAGGAGGCAGATTAGACACATATGCTGGGGCCCTGCCCCTAGTGGGGGAGGACCCATGTTGGTGTGGCTAAACCTTGATTTATATACTTGTGGTTAAACAAAGAGTCAAACAATGCAGTATAGCAACTGTAGTGAGGCAAAACCAGCAACAGTAAGGCCAGGTTGTCTAGTGACAAAAAGTCCGTTCATAGCCAGGCTTCATGTCTGGGCCTGTTGGTCCTTTCCCAAGTTCCGGGACCATCAATTCATCCAGAGGGTGAGCACAAAGGATTGTTGTTATGCCAAGCTCAGGGCACAGCCTGTTTGCTGGGCCTTAGTTCTAGAAACAGGGTGTCTCCTAATAGTATCTTAACAAAACCTAACACAAGCTGTCTTCACTGAGCTTTCTGCCCTCCCTAGATTCAAGTATTCCAGCGTCATTACTCTTGTGTGTCACTGTGAGCTTACTGTACAGGTGCTCCATTTTTGGTAGATATTATATTTAATCCAAGTAAAAGATTCTACAGAATGTCTTCAGTTCTCAATTTTTTTCTTCTACATAGCACTGGGGATTCAAAGCATTGTATCTAGCCCCTTCCTACTTTTTCAGTCTTTTGGTACTTAACTGCAATCTGGACATACTGGCCTCCTTGCCATTTCTCAACCATAACACTCTTATCTCCTGACTTGAGGCATTTTCATTGACTGCCCTCATGTATGGAATGTTCTCCCTTCTCATCTCTACCTCTTAGCTTCTCTGGCTTCCCTCAAGTCTCAAATAAAGTTCTACTTCCTCCAAGAGGCCTTTCCCAGTCCTCCTTAATTTTAATACCTTTGAGGCTGCTCCCAGGACTTAAAGCCAGGTCTTCCTTATTCCATGGTCATCTCTCCATCCAGTGTATAAGAAGACCAAACAGCCCACAGCAAGTGTTTAGTTGTAGTTCAATTCAGTTGCTTCAGTCATGTCCAACTTTCTGTGACCCCATTTGGAATTTTCTTGGCAAAAATACTGGAATGGTTTGCCATTTCCTTCTCCAGTTCATTTTACAGATGAGGAAACTGAGGCAAACAGAGTAAAGCAGCTTTCCCAGAGTCACATAGGTCATAAGTGTCTGAGGGGAGATTTGAATTTAGGTCTTCCTGAGGCAAGGTCCAGAGCTCTATCCACTGTGCCACCTATCTGCCCAAGTGTTTAGTAAGTGTTTTCAAATTAGACTGAATTGAATATAAATACCTCCCACGTAGCACTGCGGTTTCAAAAAGCATGTTTGTAAGGTTGAATCTGGGTATATGATACTATACTACAAATTGTCTTGTAATTTCCTGTCTTGTCGTATGTTGTAACAACATTGTAAAGTGGACCAGATGCCATATCTTTCATGACTTGGTACACCTGGGGCACCCAAAATAGCTTCTTTCCTAGACATATGGTACCCCTAGAACAAGTAAGTAATAAACCTTGATTTTAAAATGAAACAGATTATTGTCCTGAAGAAAGTCAGTTCCTTCTTAGTGAAACTGATGGAAAGCACATGGTTAGTCAAAGGTAATGGTGCAGAATTTGTAGAACAAAGGCTAAAATAGACAACTGAGACATTGAACAAGAAACAATTGAGAGAGATATTTGGGAGCTTTACAAATGTCATAACATAAGAATGCTTCCATCTGGCAATCTCAACATCATCTACCTGAAAACTCACATGGAGGAGAAAACCTGCCAGTGATCCATCAGGCAAGTAAACAAGGAAGAAGCATTTATTAAGTGCCTACTACATGCCAGGCATTGTGCTAGACACTGAAGATACACAGACAAAAATGAAAACAGCTTTTGCTCTCCAGGAGCTGTGAAAAATGCTTGTCTCCAAGGAAAAGTCTTTCATGTTGATCACAGAGTACCCACAGGGGAAAAAATCCTGCATATGGGATGAATATGGAAGAATATTCACTTAAAACTCACATCTTTATAGATAGCAGAGTCTACAGAGGCAAGAAACTCTATAAGAATGTTCTAAGTGGCAAAGTCCAGTCAAGAAGCATTTATTATGCACTTAGTATATGTCAGGGACTATGTTAAGCACTAAATATCAAAGAAAAAGCAAGAACATAATCTTTACTCTCAAGGAGTTCACATTCTAATGGGGAAGATAACATGCAAACAATTATGTAAAAGATGTATTCAGAGGTAATGTCAGAGGGAGGACACTGGGGGACTAGAGGAGGGGAAGGATTCTTCCAGAGAACTCACCTCAAGTCCAATCTTTAATTCATACTAGTCATGTGACCTTGAGGAAGTCATTTTCTGTCTTTAGGTACCCCAGGCAAGTCACAAGGATGATAAATTTATGTTTGATTTGCCAAACTACAATACTAGAGGAAGTTTCCAGAGTGGAAGTCCTCCATAGAAGAACCGCAGGTTCAGACTAAAAAGAAATGAGGCAAAATGCAGTGAGCAGCTAGACAAAATTGGTTAAAAACTAAGGACCATTATGTTTTACTCAATTGGTAATATCCCACATCACAAAGAATATTTGATTCTGTCTGAACAGACTGTAGGCAAATAGCAATGAGATATTTTTAAAAATATTACTACTATTACCAATAATGTTAATAATAACCAACGTGCACATAGTGCCATACAATTTTCAAGATATTTTAAATGTATTGTTGCTTGTTGGTTCTTATAAAAAGAACTTTATATCAGCTTTTAAAACATTTTTCAACTTTTAAAAAAATGCATCTCATATTAAATATATACTCTGGTAAGCCTTGAACTTTGAGGTTTTCTAGATAAAGCAACCAAGTAACTATGGAAACTGAAAACAGATTCAGTGGATTCAGATTTGTTTCTTTGTTATGAAGAAAGATACATAACATAGTCTCAGTCTATCCTTAGACCTCAGGTTTTTGGGGGGTTTTTTAAAGAGATATTCAAAATATATTATATATTGGGTGTGCAATTAGTATACTAGAGTTTAATAACAGCACACTAGGCTTAGGTAACCATTCTGAAGAATAACTGATAGGTGGCATTTTAAAAAATTTATTTTCTCAATTTTTTTGTTTTTTATAGCTTGGTCCCTTTAAATATGCACTTCTTTCCTCCTCCAATGAACTCCTCCTTGTAACAAAGGGGGTGGGGGTTTCAAACACTGTGTATTTCCTCATCTCTCTACCAAGATAACAACAAACAACAATAACATTTATACAGCACTTACAGTTTTGAAAAGTGCTGAACTTGTGATGTCATTTGGTCCTCACAACAACTTGTGAGGTAGGTGCTATTATTATCCTCATTTTACAGATAAGGAAACTGAGTCAGGTAGAGATTTAAGTGACTTACTCAAGGTCACATAGCTAATGAGTAACTGAGGACTTACACTAATACCCTTCCTTGACTTCAGGTCAAGTATTCTTACACACTGTGCCTGCCACCTACCTCCAGAAGAGATACATGTTTCATCATCTATTCTCTGTGACCATGACACATCATTACAATTAATCAGAGATGATTGTCTTTTAGAGTTGTCTTGATTTATATTATTATAGATATTGTGCTTATTAGTCTCTTGTCTGGCTTTCTTCATTCTGCATCAGTTCATATAAGTCTTCCCACATTTCTTTAAATTCCTCATATTTGTCATTCTTTATAGCATAATAATTTGTCATATTCTTTTAATGAGTTGTTTTCTTCAGTTAGCTTACCTCCTTTTCCATTTGGTCAATTCTACTTTTTAAAGAGTTGTTCAGTGAATATTTTTTCCATTTCATCAATTGTATTTTTTAAAGGAATTGTTCTATTTTTTTTACTGCCTCTCTAATTTGTATTCTGTAAAAAATAAGGATTATAACAAAACCTACCTTCCAGGGTTGTTATGAGGATAAAATGAGATCATTTTTGTTAAGTGCTCATGAACCTTAAAGTGTTAGAAAAATGCTAACTAATTATTATTAATATTGGTATCTTTTTTCAGATACCTAACATATAAAAGTGGCTCTGTAAAAAACTCAAATTTGTGAGATTTTAAAACTGGAAGGGACCTTGAGAGCATCTAATCTAAGGTTTGAGGAAACTGAGGCCAAGTGTTAGAACAACAAAGAGATCATGATCCTCCTGGGGTTCCTAAGGGGACAGTTGAGCAGCATTCGTGTTCAGTGGCTCGGAACTAATGAAACACATTAGGTTCTCTTGCACATGAGGGCTGCCTGTAGTCAGCATATCACAGCAAAGTTGTCATTTAAATCCAGTTAAACACAAGTCAAGACATCACCCCATTATGTCATTGGTCCTCTTCAAAAACAAGGGATAATTAACAGCACCAACATCACAACAGAGAGACACAGGGTTTTTACTGCTGGTATTTGAAGATTCTCCCTAGTTGTCCTGCCTATTGTTTCAATTTTCAAAACATCTCTCATATAGGTCTCCTTCTCTGAACACAGTCACCATCATGATGCAGGCCCTCATTGATATTGATATTGACTATTGGGGAGGCTAGGTGGCGCAATGAGTAGAGTGCCGGCCCCGGAGTCAGGAGGATCTGAGTTCGAATCCAGCCTCAGACACTTAACACACACATACAAAAAAACCTAGCTGTGTGATCTTGGGCAAGTTACTTAACCCCAATTGCCCTCCAAAATAAAAAAAAATAATAATTAAAAAAATTAAAAAAATATTGACTATTGATATAGTATTCTAGTTATTCTCTCTCCCTCAAGACTCTCCCCAGTCTAGTTCATCTTCCACTGAGCTTCCAAAGTGATCTTCTTAAAGCACAGCTCTGACCATGTCATCCTCTACTCAAAAATTCCAATGGTTCCCTATTACCTCCAAGATCAAATATAAAATCTGGCTCTTAGCTCCATTCCTGGCACATAGTAGGTACTTAATAAATATTGAATGAATGGATGACAATCCTCAGTTTGCCTTTTAAAGTCCTTTATAACTTCAACCCTTACTATCTTTCCAGCCTTTTTACAACTTATTCCCCTCCATGTATTGTACAGTTTGATGGCATAGACCTCCTTGCTATTCCTCCCAGGAGAGACTTCATCTCCAGATCTGCTGAATTTTCATTGTCTGTCCCTCATGCCTGGAATGCTCTCCATCTATACTTCTAGTTCCTGGATTCCCTACGAAGATCTTTCCTGATTCTTCTCTACCTCCCCCATCCCTCCCCACCTCTTACTGCTAGTACCTCCCATCTGAGATTACAAACCTACATATATATTGTACGTCATAGCTATTTGCATTTTTGTTTCTCCTATTCGAAATGTGAGTTTCTTGGGAGCAGGGACTATGTTTTTACCCATCTTTGTATCCCTAGCACATAGGGCAGGGCCTGGTACATAGTAAACACTTAATAAATGCTTATTGACTAGCTTGTTGATTTTGAGAATGTGATATGATTGAAGGTAAACTAAGAGATAGATGGGACCTTATTACAATGACAGTGTGGCTATGGCCATCTGGCATTTTTTTCTTTGTGTCAGTAGGCATTTTTCACTTTTACTATAGTGTTCCCTTATTGTTTGAGGGAGGGAATGAGTTTGGAGGTTAGAAGAGTGAATGCACATAGAGGTTGTGTCCCAGACCAGGTTGTCAATCTTCCTGAGGTCTCAGGCACAAAGAATACTAAAGGGCCTCAACTGTAATGAATCTATTCACAAGGTCAGCAAAAACTGGGACTTTGGCAGCACCTTCTACACTATTTTGTCTCACTTAGAAGACTTTTCTTGTGAGAGACTGTGTGATAGTCCATGTCCTAGGCACTTGCACTAGGTAGCTAAATTTCTTTTTGAATGAAAGACAGCTCTCCTGACCCCCAGCTGTGCATTCCTTTGCTTTTCTTCAAATACCCTGTGCTTTCTCACCACCAAGGGCAGTGTCTACCTGTCACCAAACTGTCTGTACCTCTACCCTCTACTCTTCCTAAGCTTTAGTGAATTGCCTAAGGCACACAGAGCTTACCTGGGCTCTTTTTATCAAGCTAATTAATACCAATTGAAATGTGAACCCAGGTCCTGCCTAGCATTCTATCACCTTGTCACAAGTCTCTTAGCTTACAGCTGGGTGGTGCAGTAGCTAGAGCACTGGGACAGGAGTCAAAAAGATGTGAATTCAAATCCAGTCTCAGACACTTGCCAACTGATTGACCCTGGGCAAATCACTTTATCTCGGTCTGCCTCAGTTTCCTCAACTCTGAAATGGGGATAATAATGGCACCTACCTCCCAGGGTAGTTATGAGGATCAAATGAGATAATATTTGCAAAGCACTTAGCACAGTACCTGGTACATGGTACTTAATAAATGTTTATGCCCCTTAATTAAAGGATTTGTTCTGTAAAATTTGGACTCAGTCAAAAGACTGCATCCAAGGAGGTAACATGTGGCCTCAAGGCTGCAGGTTCCCCACCTGTGGCACTAAAGCAACCAACTGCTCCCCTTCATCAGATTAACCCACTACAGAGAAAATAGTGAAGAGATTGAGCAACCTTGACACCACCTCTTCTCCTACTAGTCCTTCAGTGCCTCAGTCTCACAAACAGATTGGCAGATTGCAACAATTATGATAACAGCCGACATTTATGTAACACTCTGAGGTTGGAATGGTGCTTTGCATACATCATCTCACTTGAGCCAGACAAAAACCCAGTTAAAGAGCCCAACTTGTACCAGAAAAACTATCCAATGTTGGAGGCAATATGGTGCAGTGATGGAAAGGACTGTGAATTTGGAGTTCAAATCTTAGATCTTCTGCTTACTACCAGTACAATCTTGTAGCCACTTCATCTCTCTCAAGCTGTTTCTTCATCTGTAAAAGTGAGTGAGTTAGATCAGATGGACTTTAAGGTCCTTCCAGTTCCAAATCTATGATCCTATCTTGAGCAGTTTGCCTGATATCTTACAGTCATGGTATCAGAGAATTTTAGAGTTGGAAGAGATCTTAGCAAACTTCTAGTCCAACCCATAGCAATAACAATATCCAGTCTCTGTGTGGTCATCAAGGGTCTGCCTGAAAACTTCCAGCCTGGAAAGGTCTACATCACCTTCCAAGGTAGCCCATTCTGTTTCTGGACACATCTACATCTTGAAAGGCAAATGAAGAACTCTTTGTAAATTTCATAATTCAGCTTAAGGTGGAATAGGAATAAGCATTTATTAAGTTCACATTCTCTTCCAGGCACTGTGCTAAGTGATTTACAAATATTACCTCAGTTGAGACTCACAAGAAGCTTGAGAAATAGGTGCTATTATCTTTCCTTCCCCTCTCCACCCCATGCGTGCCATTCTACAGATGAGAAAACAGTGGCAGTCAGAAGTCTAGTGACTTGCCCAGGGTTACCCAGATAGTAAGTGTCTGAGGCTGAATTTGAACTTGTGTCTTTTTAACTCTAGGCTCAGTGCTCTATCTACTGTCACCTAGCTGATTGATTGTTATCCAATCATTTCAGCTCTCAGAAATGTTTCCCAGAGTACTAGCCTGTACACTTTCTTGTAATACAGCCTTTGCTACTATCTTTGATTCATCGTTACTTTCTCTCCCTCAATATCCATAGCAAAATGAGTTGCTAAATCCTGTGAAATCTACCTTCACAATGTTCCTTATATCTATCTCCTCTTTTCCATGCTTCCTATCCCTACCTAGTTTAGGCCTTCATTCATATATCACGTGATTTACTGAAATACCGTGTTTCCCCGATAATAAGACCTATCCCGAAAATAAGCCCTCCCCTTACTATGTAAGATTCCTCTAAAATAAGCCCTCCCCCGAAAATAAGCCCTATTGAGATTGCTACTGTAGTGAAGGTGATCCCCTGCGCTACACGCTACATTATGGTACCCTCTGTATGCACCGCCCCCCCCCCCGGGGTGAAACACATGCCACGCTCCGAGCTGTATCCAATCAGAGCTGCAGCAGTGAGCACGTCATCCTGTTCTTCCCCAGTGATTTGCTTGCTGGCGCCATTGAGAGCAGTGCCGCGGAGGAGAGCTGAGGCAGGACAACATAAAAACCCGGTATGTAAGTGGGAGTGAGGGGGCATGATGGAGGATAAAAAGGGCATGATGGAGGAAAAAAGAAGAACTCAGGGGGCATGATGGAGTGAAAAGAAGGACTGATGGTCATAATTTTATTATTCTGTCTGTTTTGACCCCCAGACATGAGTACAAAAAGGAAGAGCTATACTGTTGAGTATAAGAAAGCAATTGTAGAGGAGTCACATGGCAAGAATCTTGCAGTTTTCTGTAAAGAAAAACTTTTGGATCTTTGAATGGTCAGAAAATGGAGAGCAGATTATAATAACCTCAATCAACAGGTGGATGAGGGAAAAGGGAAAAAGCACAGGTCTGGATCAGGTCAGCAGCCCTTATATCCTGACTTGGAGATCCTCATTGGTGAATGGATTGCTGACAGGAGAGCAAAGGCCTTGGTTGTGCGCAGGGCTGATATTCAAGCATTTGCCCTTTCAATGGCACCAGAGTTTGAAATGGTCTCAGAAGGATTCAACACTGGTTGGACGGTTTCCTTCAATGGTATGAACTGTCCCTAAGAAGATCAACAACACTGTTTAAGCTGGAAGATGCTGAAGTTATTAAACGTGCACTTGCATTCAAGTCCTTTATTGATAGGATCGACATTTCCAAGTACCAAACCTGCAATATGATTGCTATGGATGAAACTGCAGTGTTTTTGGGACAAGGATCTCAAACAACAATTCATCACAGGGGTGCAATGTCAATCTACATTCCCACCACTGGCTATGAAAGTTCACGGGTCACCTGTGTTTCAGCAATTCGTTTGGATGGAAAGAAAGCCACACCTCTAATCATCAGTAAGGGCAAGAAAGATAAGATTGAACGTGTATCTGGCATTTACGTTCTTGAAACCGAAAAAGCCTGGTGTACACAAGCCGTTATAAGAAAGTGGGCTGATTTAATGCTGCCACTTGTTATGCGAGGTAACCAAAGAGGTCTGATAGTCTGGGATTCAGCCAGCACTCACCGCGCTAAAGAAATGAAGAACTTCCTTGCAGAGAGAAGAATAGATCAAGTAATGATTCCTGCAGGAATGACTGCCTATCTCCAGACCCTTGATATTGCAATAAACAAGCCATTCAAGGACCATTTGCGCATGGAAGTCAATGACTACATTGAAAATAGAATGGAAAGAAATCAGCGTGGAAACTTTGTGAAGCCCTGTCTGCAAGAAGTCGTGACTTGGGTGAAGAAGTCATGGGATAAAATTACTGACAACTGTGTCACAAAGGCACTACGACGAGCAGGTTACCTGGACAAGACATATTCATTTAAAGAGAGCTATATTGCTGGACATGACAGATTGGGCCCACTTCTTCTGAAGGAAATGGAAGCGCAAGACATCCAGGACGGAATTCAGGGTATGGACACTTATGACGATGTTGTTGAAGAAGATGACATGATCATTATTGAATAAAGGTACATTTTTTTGTTCACATTTACCTGTTTATTAAAATTTCTGTCAATGTTCATTAAAATAAGCCCTCCCCTGAAAATAAGCCCTCTGGTGTTTTTCTGTCCAAAAAATATAATAAGACAGTGTCTTATTATCAGGGAAACACGGTATCCACCACAAATCTCACTTTTTTTAGTGTATTCTCTCTGTAGTTCATTCTATACAGCACTAGTTTCTAAATACACAGTATATTCCTCCCCTGCTAAACAAAAAAACTTCAAGTACTCCCCATTTCCACTGATTTAAGTATTAATTTATTAGCCTGGCACTCAAGGCCTTTCATTATGTGGCACCAACCTTCCTCTCTAACCTTATTTCACATTATCCCCCTTCATAGACTCTGTGATCCAATCAAACCAGATTGTTCAGTATGAACACATCCCACACATTCTTTCTTCCTTACCTTTATTCATGCCATTGTCTATACCTGGCATTCTGTCCACCCACAGAATGGTAGAACTGGAAGAAACCAGCTTCTCCACCCAGTACTCAAACAAGTAAATTCTCTACAACTCACCTGACAAGTGGTTATCCCCATTTACTTGAAGACCCACTACTTCCTAAGGCAGCCTGTTCTACCTTTGGAAACTTTAGAAAGTCACCTAACACCCCCTCTTCACTGATGAAGCCCTATGTGTCTCTTAAGGGTCACATGATTTATTCTGTCTTTCATGAAGCTAATTTGTATTGTATATATACTGTTTTATATATATATATTATATATGTATATGTATATATATACATATATATATATCCCTCTATCTGATATGCCACCTACCTGCCATAATAATATAATATGGTTCTAAGTATATTAAAATTAATTTTATGAAGTTGTATGTTTCCCACTCAGTTTATTTTTTCATTAAGACATGGTAGTTGCATGAAGGAGAAATGAACATTTTAAAAGTATATATTTTTTTCTATATCACTCTTACTTTCCAATAAACCACCCTTCTCAGGTCATTTCTTATAATAAAGAAAAATAAACTGTCACAGCAACTGTATCTGACAGTGTATGTGATATTCTGCCCCTGTAGTTCACCACCCTCTCTACCAAAAAGAAAGAAGGATGTTTCATTATCAGACCTCTGGAACCAAAGTCGGTCATTGCATTCAATCCATATTTTGATGCTTTTTAGTATTGCCTTAATTTACATTATTTTTTTTAAAGCAATTGGGGTTAAGTCACTTGCCTGTTATTTCTGGGTGTGGTACTAAGTATCTGAGCCCGGATTTGATCCCAGATCATCCCGACTCTGGGGCCAGTGCTCTTACTCGCTGCGTCACCTGGCCGCCCCTTTTAATTTACATTATTGCAATTGCTGTATATTGTTCATTCAGCAGAAGCAAACAATTCCCAAGATGGAGCTCCAAATTGCACAAGCAATCTTCAACAATGAAACATTGCACTAAATAAAGTCTTTTCCACCAAGAGGCCTATACTGCCAAAGCATATTTTTTTATTTGGAAGACTGTTGTGTATAGTAAAAGGAGTAAATGTGAAAAAATGCCCCAAAAAGAGGTAAAGATAGCATTGTCCTTTCTACTGATCCCACAGTTTTGTGTAACATAAAAGAAGGAAATTGTCATCCTCACATATACATACATACATACATACATACATACACACACACACACACACACATACACACACACACTACTCACCAGTCCAATGGAGAATAATGAGAGTATTAAAAAATCATTTCTAGGCATTTCCTATAATGCTCTCTAATCATATAGTAGTGACATGAAAAACAAATTAATGTATTGGTAGCCTTTATCCTTGAGCGTGAAAAACTTAACAGAAATTTCACAAAAGCCTAGGGAGAAATGTGCCATTGTATGTGCAGAAATGTGTTCTTTGACTTAGAAGAATTTCATGTAATTAAATAAATTCAAGTTTTTTACAAAAATATAGGAATATTATCCAATTTAGCTAGAAATAAATGTGTACATATAATAATAATAATAATAGCTAATATTTAATTAGCATTTACTATGTGCCAGACCCTGTGCTAAGCACTTTACAAATATCATCTCATTAGATCCCCACAACCCTGGGAGGTAGGTGCTATTATTATCCCCATTTTACAGATGAGGAAACTGCAGCAAACAGCAAACCAAGATCAAGTGACTTGCTCAGGGTCACACAGTTAATAAATGTCTGAGATTGGATTTAAACCCAGGTTTTCCTGACTCCAAGCCTAGCCCTGTATCCAATATGCCACCCACCTGCCATAATAATATAATATAGTACTAAGTATATTAAAATTAATTTATGAAGTTGTGTGTTTCCAATTCTTAGTTTATTTTTTCACTAATTTTTTTGCTCTTTCATTAACTCATTAATTTTCTTTTTTTGGGCCTTTTTTTGGGAGGGCAATTGGGTTTAAGTGACTTGCCCAAGGTCACATGGCTAGTTTTTGTTTTAAGTGTCTGAGGCGAGATTTGAACTCAGGTCCTCCTGACTCCAGGGACAGTGCTCTATTCACTGCACCACCTAGCCGCCCCATAACTCATTAATTTTCTAAAAAGTTGTAGCAAAAATATGAACATATATGTGTGTTTATTCATAGATAGATAGATAGATAGATAGATAGATAGATAGATAGATAGATAGATGATAGATAGATAGATAGATAGATAGATAGATAGATAGATAGATAGATAGATATAGATATGTATTGACAGAGTATATGGAGAAAGTGAAGAAGGGAAGAGAAAGACAGAAAGACAGAAGAAGAGAGATCATAGGAAAAGGGCAGAGAAATCCTTTTCATATTAAGGGCCATTGATCCACAGAAAAGTTAACTATGAATAACACAAAAGCAAATTGCATAACAAGCATCCACTTTGAGAAGTAAGTATATAGGATCAAAATATTGTGTTTGCCACAACTTGCTAGAGAATTAGTGAAATAGCAAAAGAATAAGTGGAAAAGTGAACTAAGAACAAGAACTTCATAAAATTAATTTTAAAATACTTTAGTACTATATCATAGTTAAAAGCAAACAAAAGAAGAGGGGAATGTTGGAAGGAAAAGGCTTTCTTCTAAGAGAATCGATATGTTTGAGCCTCAGAAGGTTACTTCTATGGAAGTTGTGTCCTTCTAGCGATTTCCCTACATTTGGGGATGATTTTTATGTTTAATAATAAGGGATTCTTCAGGCTTGGATAATTATGAAAAGGCAGGTACAAACAACCTCCGCATGATCGGCTCTTTTCCTAGCAAGGTAACTTATTTACTTACATGTTGCTGTGTCAGGCTCTTAATGACTTTCATGGAAAAGATCCTGGAGTGCCATTTCCTTCTCCAGTGGATCTATTTTGTCAGACAATCAGAGGTTAAGTGACTTACCTAAGGTCACATAGCTAGTAAGTTTCTGGGACTAGATTTGAACTCAGGTCTTCCTGACCCAGACTCAGTGAGTGCTCTCTATCCATTGAGCCACCAGCTGCCTCTGATTTACTTCAATCAGAACACACATATTGATCTAACTCTAATTGCCAAACAATACAATATAGGTGTTGGAAAAATGCATAATAACTAATTCCTAAAAAAGCTTAAACCCATTTATCAAATACTGCTTAACAGACCTTTATATCACATAGAATCCCAAAATCCCAGATTTGAAAGAAAACAATTGAGACAATTTACCCAGACAATACATAACTAAACAAAAATCCCCTCTAAAAACATACCCTACGAACCTTAGTTTTAAGACCTTCCATGATGGAGAACTCACTACTTCCTGATGCAAATCATTCCACCTATAAGAAGAGCTCTAATTTTTTGTAAGTTTTCCTAGGGGCAGCTAGGTGGTACAGTGAATAGAGCCCCAGCCCTGGAGTCAGCAGGACCTAAGTTCAAATCTAACCTCAGACACTTAACACTTACCAGGTGTGTGACCTTGGGCAAGTCACTTAACCCCAATTGCCCTGCCTTCCCCCCTCCCCCAAAAAAGTTTTCCTAAAATCACTTCTAAATTTGCTTCTTTGCACACCTTACAACTGTTACAATTAGTTATGATCACTAGGCCAAGGATAGCAAATTTAATTCCACTTCCATGACAGCTATCAATACTGATGTGACAAAAAATATTATAAATATATATAATGTAAACTCTTCCCATATTTCTTTGGACAGTACAAAATAATTATCATCTAGTCTATGTCCCACTTTTTAGCTAGAAAGTACAATTCCATACTTTATTTATTTCCTATGTGCAAGTGGTAGGCTGATAAATGTTTAACAACTTTATTTTTAAATTTTTTTTTAAGGAAAAAAAAGTCATTCTGACATACTTTTAAGTTCAATCTGCATTAATATTTTTTCCATCACTTTCCTGTCTACAAAATCAGCAAAACAAAAAACTAATCCATGATTTTCAATGTTTGCTGATTTCCATGATATAAATGTTCAGCCTGAACACTGAACAATTAGTTATGAAGAGCTTGATCAGTTTAGCTCCCACACACAATGGGGGACTTTGATTTGGCAAATCACTTGCCATTTCTAGGCTTCAATTATCTCTCCTGTAAAATAAGGGTGTTGGACTGGATGATCTCTATGATCTCTTTCATTCTGAAATCTATTTATCTGTGATCTGTATATATAATGACCATGATATTGAACTCATAGAATCATTGAACATTCAAGCTGGAAGAGACCATTACTAGATTTGTTATACAATCTATCAGTAGCTAGAATAGAAGACTTTGAAGACAAAAAAACATTAACAGTGTCAACAGCTAAGAGGTAAATGAAGAGAGACAAACCACAGCCTAATATCCCTAATAACAATGACACAAAATTTTTAAATAAAATATTAGCAAATAGGTTACAACATATTAGAAATTCTATATACTATGACAAGGTTGAGTTTACACCAGGAATACATGGTTGGTCCAACATAAGGAAGATTAAAAATACAGTATCTTAATATAAATAATAAAAACCTTATGATTTTGTCCAAAAAATGCTTTAAAAGACTTTTGACAAAATTCAATATCTGTTCCCATTAGAAACTTTAGAGGCCATAGGAATAAGTAGATCTTTCCTTAATTTAGCGAATATTATCTATTTAAATCCAAGAGCAACCATTATATGCAATGGAAAAAAAGTTAGAGCTCTTTCCAATAAGATCAGGAATAAAGCAAAGATGCTCATTATCACAACTACTATTTAATGCAGTGCTAGAAATGCTTGATATAGCAATAAGACAAAAAGAAAGAAAGAAATTGAAAGAATAAGTATAGGTAAAGGAAACAAAACTGTTATAGATGATTTGATGGCACATTTAGAGAACTCTAAAGAGTCAACTTAAAATTAATTGAAACTATAAATTCAGCAAAGTTTTTGGATATAAACTTGTAAGGGTTATGGGATTTAAAGATCTTCCATGCCCTGTTGGACTTGCTGATGTAGCAGGAAGGGGCGGAGCAAGAGGAAGCGGAAGCCAAGCTAGCGTTCCTGCGTTGGCTGGCGGTGGTGGTGACGGCGGCAGCAGCAGAGGCAGTGGCAGCGCGAAGCCCTTTTTGAGTTAGGACTGCTAAGGACTTTCTGCTAAGGACTCCTGCTGAGGACTGCCAGGGGCCGGAGCTGCTGGGAGCGCGCTTCCAGGACGCTGGGTGGTTGCTGTGTGTGGGGAGAGGAGGACCTTTGCCTGAGGTAGCCTGTTCTGTTTTAAAGGCTTGAAAATGTGGGTGCTTTCTACTTTATCTACCTGTGCCAATATCATAACTACTCTGATGGCTTTCACTTTCTGGTTTTGGGACTCAATCTTTTGGTATCTTAATAAATTTTCTAGTTTATTTCCTCATATGGCAAACATGACGTATTTTGTAATGGATAATTATATCAGCATATTTGTAATCTCTATAGGCATTGTGAATATGGCATTGCTGATACAAAACTAAAGCCACATAAATCATCAGAATCCTTGCATATTACCAATAAACCCAGAAGGAAGTATTAGGAAAAGAACTGCATTCAAAATTACTTCAGAAGCAACAATATATCTGGGAGTATACTACCCACTTAGGAACTTTACAAATCCAATGATTAAGTACTCTTTACAGAAATAAAGACAGACCTAAACAGAGAAATATTAATTGCAAATGGATAGATCAAAGCAACATAATAAAAATGATAATAGTGTATAATTTAATTTACTTATCTAGTACCAATCAAAATGCCCAGAAAATATTTATAGATCCTGAAAAAATAATAAAATTCATACTTTAGAAAACTAAAAGTAAGGAATAAAAAAAGATGAAAAATCTCAAAGTTAATGATGAAAAGAAGTAAAAAGGAAGGGAGTCCGTCAGTACCAGATTTCTAACTGCACTACAAAATAAACATTAAAATAATTTGACACTAAGTAAGAGAAAGATTGAGAGAGACAGAAAAAGAGAGAAGTGGGGGGGGGGGGGAAGAAGAGAGGGAGGAGGAGAGGAAGAGGGGATGATCAGTGGAACTAGTTATACAACATACAGAAGCAAACACAATGACAGTGTTTGAGAACTCCCCAAGCTCTAGTCGCCAGGGGAAGGACTCACTATTTGACAAAAACCACTGAGAAAAATGGACAGTAGTCTGAAATGAATTAAATGTAGACCAACACCTCACCCCATATACCAAAATGAAGCTCCAAGTGACCTGGATACAAAAGATCACACATCATAAACAAATTAGAGGGAAAAGGAAGAAATTATCTTTCAGATCTACAGATGGGGAAGAATCTGTGACTAAATAAGTAATAGGAAGGATCATATAAGATAAAATAGACAATTTTGCTTATATATAATTAGATTTTTTGCATAAACAAATTTAATATTGCAAAAATTAGAAGGCAAATAGGTAACTGGGAAAAATCTTTGCAATAAATCTCTCTGATAAAGGTCTCATTTCCAAGATATATAAGGAAATTATTCAAATTTATGAGACAAAGAACAATTCCCAAATTGATAAATAGGCATCAGTTTTAACCAGTTTTTTTTTGGGGGGGGGGGTTGTTTTTTTTCAAATGCTTTAACTTCTGATTTACATCATTCATTTCCACCAGATTTTGAGTTACAAATTTTCTCCCCATTTTTCCCCTACCCACCCCCCCAAAATAGCAGTCCCACAGGATATCCCCTCTTCCAATCTGCTCTCTCCCATATTTTCTCCCATACCCCTTTCGACTTATCCAGTGGATCTCTATGCCCTAGTGCCTGTATATCTTATTTCCCAATTACATGTAAAATAGTATTGATAATAGTATATATATGCATACACACACACACACACACACACACACACACATATATATACATACATATTTGAATATTTGATATTAAAACTTTGAATTCCAGATTCATTCCCTTCCTCCCTTGTCAACCACCCTTACTGGGAAGATAAGCAGTTCAGTATAGGATGTACATGTGTGGCTAATGCAAAACAATAACATAGTAGATATATTGTAAAAGACTGACTATATTTCCCAAACTCCTATCCCACCTCCCACTTATTCTATTCTCTACTTTGATCCCATACCTTTTCAAAAGTGGGTGCTTCCTCCCTTCCATCCCAACTTCCCTCCCCCCAGCCTGCTCTCCCTTCCATCATCCCCCCTCTCATCCCCTTCCCCCGCTACTCTCCTGTAGGGTGAGATACACTATTTAGTGTGTATTTCATTCCCTCCTCAAGCCAAATTCAATGGGAATAAGTTTGACCCATTCCCTTTTGCCTTCCTATTTTCCCCCTCCATTGTAACCATATCCCCTTGCCTCTTCTGTATGAGATAGTTTACCCCATTCTGTATCTCCCCATCTCCCCTCATTATATTCCTCTCTCACCTCTTAATTTCACCTATTAAGAATTATCCCTTCCTGTTAAATTGGTCCTGTGCCCTCTATCTATATATACCTGTAAACATATATACACACATTCACATATGTATTCATATGCCCATATACCCTCATATATATATAATTTCTATTCCCTTCAACTACTGAGAAAAGTTTCATCAGTTACAATGATTGTTTTTCCATGTAGGAATGTAAATAGTTCAACTTTAATAAGATCTTTGTGATTTTTTTCCCCTGTTTACCTTTTCATGTTTCTCTTGCTTCTTCTATCTGAATGTCGAATTTTCTATTCAACTCTGGTTTTTTTTCATCAACAATGCTTGAAAGTCCTCTATTTCATTGAATGACCATATTTTCCCCTGAAACATGATACTTGGTTTTGCTGGGTAGGTGACTCTTGGTTTTAATCCCAGTTCCTTTGACCTCCGGAATATCATATTCCAAGCCCTTTGATCCCTCAGTGTAGAAAAGCTGCCAGATCCTGGGTTATCCTGATCGTGTTTCCACAATATTCAAATTGTTTCTTCCTGGCTGCTTGTAATATTCTCTCCTTAATCTGGGAATTCTGGAACCTGGCTATAATATTCCTAGGAGTTTTCTTTTTGGGGTCTTTTTCAGGAGGTGATCAGTGGATTCTTTCAACCTCTATTTTGCTCTCCAGTTCTAAAACATCAGGGCAGTTTTCTTTGAGAACTTCCTGGAGGATGATTTCTAGGTTCTTACTTTGGTCATGGCTTTCAGGTAGTCCAATAATTTTTAAGTTATCTCTCCTGGATCTATTTTCCAGGTCAGTGGTTTTTCCCATGAGATATTTCACCTTGCCTTCTATTCTTTCATTTCTTTGGATCTGTTTAACAGCATCTTGATTTCTCATAAAGTCATTAGCTTCCATTTGCTCCAATCTAATTCTGAAGCAATGATTCTCCTCAGTGAGCTTTTGAGATTCTTTTTCCATCTGGAAAATTCAACTCCTCATTGCCTTTTTGAGCCTCTTTTGCCATTTGAGCCAGTCTGTTTTTTAAAGTGTTATTTTCCTCAGTCAGGCTGTTGACTCTCATTTCATAATTTTCTTGCATTGTTCTCATTTCTCTTCCCAATTTTTCCTCCACTTCTCTTATCTGCTTTTTAAGGTCCTCTATGGCCTGTAACCAGCTCATATTTTCCTTTGAAGCTTTTGGTGCAGGAGTTCTGACTTCACTGTCTTCCTCCTGCTCCATGCTTTGCTCCTTTTTGTCCCCAAAATAGGAGTCTAATGTTCAAGTCTTCTGTCTGCTTTGTTTCCTTTGCCTGGTCATGTTGCCCCTCAGTCACTTGACCCCTGGGCCTTTTGGCACAGTAGGACTCTGCCACCAGACAGAGGAGATTTCATCCCAAATGCTGGGGTTTTCTAAGTTGCCGGAGGTATTAGATGGGTACCCTCTCTGAGGTCTCCACACTCTCTGGCAAGCTGGACATACACACCAGGACCTCCACCCTAGACTGCAATCCAGGTCCAAGCAGGTTAAAGCAAGAGCGATTACCCCTCAGACTGGTGCTTGGTCCCCTTACACTCTCAGGCCAGGAGCTGAAGCTGCCACGTGGAGCTAGCTGGCTATGCCAGTGCCTCAGTGGTTTCTTGCCCCAGGGGCAAAAGCCACGCACTCCCATTTACTGGTCCCAAAGTCCAGACTGCACTGACCTCTCACTTTGTCCTTCGCATCTGTGTGTTGATAAATCTGGAAATGGCCACAGCTGCTGCTGATCTGGAGTCCCTCCTGCAGGGGCTGGTCAGGCACACCCTGGGACTAAAGCCTGGGTGTGGGGCTGGGGTTGGCTCCCAGAGTGCTGCGCTGGCCAATTCCTGCTGGCCTGCTGGGCTGTCCTCAGTGGGAGGTTAGCTTCTCTGTGTCATTTTGTGGGTTCTGCAGCTCCAAAGTTTGTTTAGAGTCCCCTTTTACCTGGATTGGGGAAGGTAGAAGCAGGAGCAGCGGGGAGGTCCTGATTGCACTCCGCCATCTTGGCTCCGTCCCAGTTTTTTTTTAAAGAAGAAATCCAAATTATCAATAACCACGATGAAAAAATGCTCTAATCGCTAATAAAGAAATGCAAATTAAAGAAACTTTAAGGTTCCATCTTATTCCTACCATTTTGTCAAAGAAGAAAATGACAAATGTTACAAGGGCTGTGAAAAAATACGTATACCAGAGCAGGTTGGTCCATCCATTCTGATAAGAATCTTGGAACTATTTCTACAAATTTAGCAAATTTCTTTCAATTCATCTATACCACTTCTAGGCCCATATCCAAATAAATTAAAGAAAAGAAGGGAAAGGATCTGTATATATAAGCCCTATCCCAAAATACATTGGTATGGACTCTTTCCTTATTGGTGGAGATGAATATTTTACTCTGCATGAGGGGGAAATTGATGAAAAGGGAGAGTTCTTCAATCTTTGACAGTTCTCCTTCTGGACTCTTCAAACTGGAGTCTTCATTCAAGATTCAGGTTTCAAGTCTTCAAGCATTGATGGCTTTGAAAGAGAAGATGGAAAGGGTCAATCCTACTTCAGGTTGCTGACAGAAAAGACTCAAAGAAGTAATGAGAGGAGCTGGCAATGTCTAACATGCTCTTCACTACCATAGAGACTTTGTGGAGTTTCCCTTTGGGTTTTATCTAAGACAATCTCTCGGTCATTTTCTCACTCTTAATGGAAGAGCCCCTTAACTCTGTATTATCTGGTCTATACATGCATATGTACACACATACGTACACACATATATATGTATGTATGTATATATGTTTATATTATTTCCTCTATGGCCTATTAAAGTGGTGTATCTAAGGGTATTATGAGACTCAAATGAGATAATGGAGGTAAAGCACTTTAAAAACCTTAAAGTACTATATAAATACAGGTTATCACCACCACCACCAATAATCATAATCATTACTATTAACCTATATTCACCAGACCTCCAATATGATGACTTCATTCCCTGAGCTTTCGACAAGTTCTCCTGAGCTCAAGCAGTAGAGTGTTACAGGATTGTGCCAGCAGATGTTTACATATATGTGGTGGGGGCAGGGGGGAGAAATGGAGGGAAAAGCACACGATTTTAACTTCAAACTACTTATTACAACTTTTCTAGTCAATAAATCAAGCCCTGATTTATAGATTGCCAATTTCTGAGATGTGAATGCTCACAGTGAAAATTTAACTATATGTTGGGATAATCTAAAAAAAATGAAAGGGTAGGAAAGAGGAGTGCACTGAGAAAAGGAAGAAGGGAAAAAAAGGATGTAGAAAATTATCTCCCATAAAAGAGTTGCATAAGGAAGAACTTTTACAATGGGGGAAGTAGGTGGTGGTGGTGGGGGGGGGGGGTGACAGGCAATGTTTGAACTTCACTTTCATCAAAATTGGTTGAAAGAGGGAAGAATACACACACACACACACACATTCAATTAGGTACAGAAATCTATCTTACCCAACAGGTAAGTACAAGGAGAAGGGCATACAAAAAGGGGGATGGGATGATAAAAGAGAGAGCAGATTAGGGGAAGCAGTCTTTTGAAGTAGGATGGGGTAAAAAGAGAGAGAGAAAGATAAACAGAAGAAAATAGGATGGAGGAAAATACACAGTAATCATAACTGTGAATGTGAATGTAATGAACTCATTTATAAAATGAAAGTGATTGGCAAAATGGATTAGAAACCAGAATCCAACAATATGCTATTTACAAGAAATATACTTGGGGTGGGGGGGAGGGGAAGAAAATTTGAAACTCAAGGAACTATGGAACTGGAGGTTGTAAACTAAAAGTAAATAAATTAATTTTTAAAAAAGAAACATACTTGAAGACTAAAGATACACACAGAGTTAAAATAAGGAATCTATTATGCTTCAGCTAAGGTTTATTTTTAAAAAGGCAGGGATAGCAATCATTATAGACAAAGCAAAAGTTAAAATATACCTAATTAAAAGAAATAATCAGGGAAACTATATTTTGCTAAAAGATATCACAGACAACAAAGTAATATAAATACTAAACATATATGCAACAAATAGTGGAGCATCCAAATTCTTAGAAGCACAAACAAAACCAAATGTAGCTAAAATTAGATGGAAAGCAGGAAACCGGAGAGGAAAATGTACAGTAAGTTTCTCTGATAAAGACCTCATTTCACAAAAACAAAGGAACTGAGTCAAATTTGTAAAAACAAATAAGAGCCATTACTCAATTGATAAATTGTCAAGGGATATGAATAGGCAGTTTTTAGAAGAAATCAAAGCTATCAAGTCATATGAAAAATGCTCTAAATCACTATTGATCCTTTATCAGTCATTTTCACTCATGTCCAATTCTTTCTGACCCCATTTGGGGTTTTCTTGGCAAAGATAGTGGAGTAATTCACCATTTTCTTTTCCAGCTCATTTTACAGATGAGGAAACTGAGGCAAATAGGGGTTAAATGACTTCCCAGAGTCACACAGTTAGTAAGTGTCTGAGGCCAGATTTAAAGTCAAGAAGAGGAGTCTTCCTGACTCCAGGCCCAATATTCTATCTACTGTACCACCTAGCTGCCTTCACTATTGATTAGAGAAATGTAAATTAAAACAACTCCAAGGTACTACCTCACACTTATCAGATTGACCAACATGACAGAAAATGAAAATGACAAAAGTTGGAGAGGATGTGGAAAAATCGGGATGCTAAAGCACTATTGGTGGAGTTGTAAACTGGTCTAACCATTCTGGAGAATAATTGAGAGCTGCCCAAAGGGCTATAAAACTGTGCATACCCTTTGACCCAAACATGTCACTACTAGGTCACATCTCAAAGAAATCAAAGAAAAATTAAAAGGATTTATACATACAAAAATATTTATAGCAGCTGGTGGTAAAGAATAGGACATTGAGGGGATGCCCATCAGTTGGGGGATGGTTGAACAAGTTGTGGTATATGATTGCGATGCAATACTGTTGGCTCAGAATATAAATCACAGTTTAGTCTGTTTTGGCCAGAAACCCTGAGAAGCCATTCTTTGCCTCATTTTTTTTTTATTAAACCTTAATCACCAAATAGGTGCTGCCTTAGTCAAACTGAGATCTGTTAAAGACCTTAGCTTGTAAAGGCCAAGGTCTCCCATTGCATCCTGAGGTTAAGATGTTTGTACAACATACATATATACATATGATAGTATATAAATTTCAAGGATTGTTTCATTTTTTATCTTTTTATCCCAGCACCTGGCATAGCACCTGACACATAGTAGGTACTTAATAAATGCTTTTGATTGACTAAATCCTTGATATACTTATGTATATACATATACATAGATATCCTATATATAAATGCATGTATATATCATGTTTTAATTGTTTTATAAATTAGGTTAATATTCAATTTTTATTATATTAGATGTAAATATATTAGATATAAATTCATATTATTTAATTGTAATTATATTTTTAATAGTTTTAAGTTTGTTGTTGTCCTTTGCTGTTGAAGGGGACCAAAATGACATCATTATGGTAGAGTCAAGTTACAATGCACCCAACTGTGGCTGATCAGACCAATCAATACAAGTTCAGAATGCTCTACCACAGGTTGGGCACAAATAGTCCATGTGAACATTTGGAGCTTTTCTTTTGAGCTATTTTAAATCTGCTTTGCTCATAGAGCACAGCACCTTCTCTGATGTGGGTATGCCATGCTGAGCAGTCCTGTGCTAGTGTCTCTCATGTCACACAATCAAATACAAAATTCTTAAGAAAGGCTTTGAGTGTCCTTGTATTGCTTCTTCTGACCACCATGTGAGCACCTGCCCTGTGTGAGTTCCCCATAAAGCAGTCTTTCAGGCAAGCATATATTTTATATTTGAACAATGTGGCCAGCCCATCATAGTTGTGCTCTCTGCAGTAGAATTTTAATGCCTGGCAGTTTACTTCAAGAAAGGACCTCAGTGTCTGGTATCTAATCCTGCTGTCTTGCTTTCCCAGTCACCAATGGAGTGAAATAAGGCTGCGTGCTTGCTCCCGTGCTTTTTAGCATGATGTTTTCAGCCATGTTGTCAAATGCCTTCATGAGAATGAACATGGCATCAAAGTCAGCTACCACACTGATGGTAAATTCTTCAGCTTGAAAAGACTGCAAGCCAAGACCAAAGTGGAGGACATGTTGGTGCATGATTTTTTGTTCACAAATAATCATACACTCAATGCAGCCTCTGAAGCTGAGACGCACCAAAGTATGACCCATTTCCCTGCTGCTTGTGCTAATTTTGGCCTAACAATTAATACCAAGAAAACACAGGTGCTCCATCAGCCAACACCATACCACCCATATGTGGAACCATTGGTTACAGCAAATGGATAAGTTTTGAATACTGTTGATAAGTTTGCTTACCTTGGCAGTATACTTTCCAGGGATGTACACATCAATAATGAGATTGACGCACGAGGATGACGCCAGATATACCTCAGTGTTTG
This sequence comes from Petaurus breviceps papuanus, assembly GCF_028583685.1. Taxonomy (NCBI): domain Eukaryota; kingdom Metazoa; phylum Chordata; class Mammalia; order Diprotodontia; family Petauridae; genus Petaurus; species Petaurus breviceps. The sequence continues at coordinate 4,314,754 of NW_027187359.1, forward strand.
GGAGGCTCCAAAGCAAAGTGTGGGAGAGAAGCATTAGACTGTCTACCAGACTGAAGGTCTACAAAGCCCTTGTGGTGATCTCATTGTTGTATGCCTGTGAAACTTGAATAGTAGATCAGCACCATGGCAGGAAACTCAAATGCTTCCATTTAAATTGTCTTAAATTTTTTTAATTTAAATTTTAAATGTTAAGCTATTAAAGCTTAAAATTACACTAAGACTTTTGAAATAACTTAAATATCTTTGATGCAGTTGATCTCTTATTCTACAATATAACCAGGTCAGTGGCAACAGCTACATCCCAGAAACAGGCTCATACAAGATTTGCCAGGCCCACTTCAAGGAGTGGGTGTAGATCTCAAAGTAGGCCCTGGCCTTTCCCAAATCTAAATTCTTTGATAAAACTCCTCAGAATTCTCTCCCTGCAGTCATACATCCAGGACCACACCCTCCTTCCTTGCTCACTATGTTAAAATGCTCAAATTTTAAATAATCCTGTGAGGAAGAGAGAGGAAGGAGGATATGATCCTACATGTATGAGTGGAAGGAGAAGATTCTGAGGATTTTTATTAAAGGATTTAGATTTGGGAAAGACATTTTAATGCAGTGAGCCCTAGAATATTTTCCCCTTTCTCCTCCCTTTCCTATCTGAGTAACTGGGAAAAATAAAGTATTCACCCTAAGGGTATAGTGCTATGGACTCAGTGTGGAGGTTGTATACTTTAATGTCTTAAAAAATTCAGTATTTTGTCTTACCTTAATAGTAAATTTTAGTTGTTCATTTTTTAAATGTTTAGTTAAATTTTAGTTTCTTTAACTTGTTAAAAAAATTTTTCCTTTATTATTGAATATTCAACAAATATCTACCTTAAATGAAATTCCCCTTAAATGAGTAAAAATAAATGAAATTCCCTGGATGCACACCCCCATGACCTGCTGTTCATGTTATTCCTAGGGATATATGAGATCATTTTTGCAAAGTCACTTTGCCATCTTTAGTTATTAGAGCACTTCCAGTTTATTTGTTTTGGTCTGAAAATATGATTTCATTGGTGTAGGGAACTACCAATGAGGAAACTCTCTCTCCCAAAAGAGATTGGAAACTGATCTACAACTTAAAGTCTTTAGAAATCACTGGTGGACAGGGCGGCCAGGTAGCACAGTGAGTAAGAGCACTGTCCCCAGAGTCGGGATGACCTGGGATCAAATCCGGGCTCAGACACTAAGCACCCACCCAGAAACACCTCGCTGTGTAACTTTGAGCAAGTTACTTAACCCCCAATTGCTTAGGGGCGGCCAGGTGGTGCAGTGAGTTAGAGCACTGGCCCTAGAATCAGGATGACCTGGGATCGAATCCGGGCTCAGATACTTAACACCACACCTAGAAATAACTGGCCATGTAACCTTGAGCAAGTTACTTAACCCCAATTGCTTAAAAAAAAAAGTCACTGGTGGGCAGCACTCAGTAAATATTGACCCTTTATCAGCATCATCATTATGTGTGTGATGATGGCAGGGGAAGGTTAGAGATACTGCTGTTGATATTGACAAATCTGAGGCATCCAGAAGAGAAGAGAAAAAGGTAAGGAGTATTGTGGGGAAGGAAGGTTTCCCCTCATCTTATAGAAGATTAGACTACTACTTAGCAAATTGCCTGTTTCCCCTGCAAAGCTAGTGAACTATGCACTACAGAATCATGAAATTCAACAGGGAATGTGTGTGCAAGGTATGCAGGGGTGGGGAACCTGCAGCCTTGAGGCCACGTGTGGCCCTCTAGGTCTTCAAGTGCAGCCCTTTGACTAAATCCAAACTTCACAGACCAAATCCCCTTAATAAAAAGATTTGTTCTGTAAAACTTGGATTCAGTCAAAAGACTGAACCTGAGAACCTAAAGGGCCACATGTGACCTCAAGGCCACAGGTTGCCCACCCCTGGTAGAGACATATATTTCCAGATATTGGCCACTATATGCACTCATTTTATTTAATGATGCTTATTATTTCCAAGGATTGTTTTCTGTTTCTCCCACCCCATATTGGTTTTTAATTGAAATGAACTGTAAGCAATAGTGATGTAGAAGAAGAGGAGGAGGAAGAGGAGAAAGGAAAGGAAGGAAGGAAGGAAGGAAGGAAGGAAGGAAGGAAGGAAGGAAG
>NW_027187359.1:4316916-4345704 GCF_028583685.1 Petaurus breviceps papuanus
AAGGAAGGAAGGAAGGAAGGAAGGAAGGAAGGAAGGAAGGAAGGAAGAGGGCCATTGAAACTTACTTTCTTAAATGAACAGAAGAAAGTATAGAAAGGCAGCACAGACAAGCTGGCCAGTTTTGAAAATAATCTGTAGAGGGGTGGCTAGGTGGTGCAGTGAATAGAGCACTGATCCTGGAGTCAGGAGGACCTGAGTTCAAATGCAGCTGGATTTGAACTCAGGTCTTCTATTCACTGTTCCACTTAGATACCCCAAATTGGAATGTAATCTCCTTAAGAGTTAGGAGTTTCTTATTTTTTTTTTTGTATCCTTAACTCCTTTTTTTTTTTTTTTGAGAGCAATTGGGGTTAAGTGACTTGCCCAAGGTCACACGGCTAGTTTTTGTGTTAAGTGTCTGAGGTCAGATTTGAACTGAGGTCCTCCTGACTCCAGGGCTAGTACTCTATTCACTGTGCCACTTAGCCACCCCTGGCCTCAGACACTTAACACTTACTAGGCCGTGTGACCTTGGGAAAATCACTTAACCCCAATTGCCCTCCCAAAAAAAAAAGCAAAAAAAAGAAAATAATCTGTAGAATTTATTATATGCTTTTCAAAAAAAGAAAACAGTATAAAATGGAAATTCACAATTTCATATAGAATAATCCTTTTGGTTCTGTAGTGTGTATGAAAATGCTCTTTATTCTAGTGTTAAAGTTCAATTTAAAAAAAATTCACTGCAAAAAAATATTTTTTTTAAAGAACATGTTTGTTTAGTGACAGACCAACACACAGACTCCCACCATCACCACTAATTTTACCTCTTTATGTATTATATAAGCTCCTCATTTTTATTCAGTTTCCCCCCTTTTAGTGAAACTTTATTCCATGATATTAGGTGCTTACAAATGGAAAATTCAGTCTAACAAGGATGTGCCAGGCAACATGTAATCAAGAAATATATATATCTGATAATGTGAGGAGGAGGAAAGTAGCAAACACAGGCAGTAAAGGGGACAAGAAAGACTTTTTTTGGGATAAACTACATGGGCTGAGTCTTGAAGAAAGCTAGTCATTCTGATAATTATTATTGTCATTGATGTTGTTAAATTCGTGAGTTCAAATGGCCTCAGACACTTACTAGCTGTGTGGCCCTGGGCAAGTCACTTAACCTTCTTTGCCTCAGTTCCTCATCTGTAAAATGGCAAACAGCTCCTGTATCTTTGCCAAGAAAACCCCAAAAGGGTTCACAGAAGAGTTGGTACACAATTGAAAAATGAACTAACAATTGAAGGTTGAAAAAGATAATAGATGTCCATTATCTCATTTGATTCTTATAACTAGCCTATGAGGTAGTTGCTATTATTTTACAATGAAGAAACTGAGGCAGATAGAAGCTGAAGTCAGTAAATGCCTGATTTGGGATCTGAATGCAGGCCCAGCATTCTATCCAGTGTATCTTTGTACTGCCTGAAGGAGAAGAGAGAGCAAGGAGAACATTCCTGGCATGGGAGTGACAGTTTGTGCAAAAGTACAGAAATGGGAGATGGACACAGAATGTCCTATAGAGGTGACACCAAGTAATCCAGCTTAGCTGGGATGTAGAGAACATGAAGGGCTGTGATGCACAATCAACTTTAGCAGACAGACTGGGGAGTTTCCTTGTCTATGCTTTTCCACCTTTCTTGGTTGGTAACTCAGAGCTGAGAGAGTATACCCCAACCCTTCAAGGTTTACCTAGGACCTTTGTACCCCAAGAGAGCCTCTGACAAGAAAATTATATTAACAATGGAAAAAATAAATGAGAAAAAGAGTCCCTCATCCTCCTGTTTTGACACATCACTGTCCCCAGGTGACCAGGAACTGTAGGGAATCCATTACTCTATCCCTATCCTTAAATGGATTCTGAAGAGCTGGGTGATGTATGGTGGTTTTCAGTTCTCATACAAGGTCCTTGGAGACATCCCTCAATTCTAGTAAGCAGCCACATGGGTCAAATAAACACTCTTGACTCTAATTAACAGCTGTGCCAAATCTGGGACAATGCTTCGGGCATAGCCCAAAAGAGTCAACTTCTCCCTCTTCTTTTTTTAGCAGAGATGGCAGAGCTGGAACTGGAAAATTATCCCTCGGACATGCAGAATTCCAAAAAGAAAAAAAAAAAAGTCTGAGAAGCCCAGGGCTTCCTGGGCAGCATATGTGAATTTCAGGGGAAAGAAATAATCCCAATTATCTCAGTTCCAGTGTGAGATCACTAGATGGTGCCCAGGAGGGACCAGGAAGTGCTAGGGGAGTTCAGGGTGGCTCAGCTGTACAGAAAGCCTCAGTACTTCCAGGCAGCTGCTCAGTCACCACTGTCACAGATCAGAGACTGGCTTTCTGGAAGGAAAGGAAAAAAGAATAAACGACTTGGGAGGCATCAAGGTACAATGGAAAGACCCTCAATCAGCTCTGTGTTCAAGTCAAGACAAGAAGAATTTAAGTTCTTACCAAGTGCCTGGCACTATGTTACATGCTAGGAATACAAATACAAGCAGAAAGAAAGTTATTGGCCACAAGGAGCTTAATCTAGTAAGGGAAGATAACACGTAAAATGAAGTTGAAAAGGGGAATCCGGCTGGGGAGGGGAGGAAATGAAGGCACTCTCATGGGGACATGGAAGAGAAAATAGAGTCTACTAGTAGCAAAGCCAGGAGAGGAATGAAGATGTGGCAGCACCGACCCTGGATTCAGGAGGACCTGGGTTCGGATCTGGCCTCAGATACTTAACATAAAAACTGGCCATGTGACCTTGGGCAAGTTGCTTAACCCCAATTGCCCTCCAAAAAAAAAAAAAAGGCAGAAGATATGGCTGGCTTGGGCATCCTTCTAAAAATAGAGGTTGTAGGAGGAACCAGCCAACAAGAGGGAGAGGCCCAAGGAACTTCAGGTGTGAGAAGTCCAGGAATGTAGAGGGTGAAAAGGTTTCTATAGCATGGCATTGAAAGTCCTGAGTGTCAGGAGTGCAGCTTAGAATTCAAATCCTACTTCTGATACCTATAAGAGGTACCTCTGATAGCACCTATGAGATAGTTACCATCTGATACTGACTGTGACTTTGGACAAGTCATTTGACTCCAATTTCCTCATAAAAGGAAGGTCTTGGACTAGATGGTCTTTGAAATTTACATATGCTGCCCAGGAAACCCTGGGCTTCCTCAATCTTTTTTTTCTTCGCAGAATTCTGCATGTCCCAGAAAAAAATTTTCCAGTTCCAGCTCTGCCATCTCTGTTAGAAAGACCTAGATGGTTAAAGATCTAGGATCCTGCCATACTTTTCACAACCAATATGTAGGGAAAGTGGTCAATACTTCCTCATATTCACTTCTCAACCTTTTCCAAGTTAGATTATAGATTGAGAGCTGGGAGGAACTTAAAAAGTCATCCAGGCCAATCCACTTGTTGTACGAAGAGGAAAATGAGAGTTCTCACCAGAAAGGTGAATTTGTCCAAGGTTACAACAGAAGGTAAGTGGAATACTCAGGATTGGAACACAGGTTCTCTGACAACAAATTGAGCACTTTTCCTACTATGCTATGCCCATAGTCTTCTTCCCCTGTTTCTGTCTATCTGAAATCTACCACCTTCAAAGCCAGGCAGCTAGGTGGAAAAATGGATAGAGTGCCAATCCTGGAGTCAGAAGGTTCATCTTCCTGATTTCAAATCTGGTTTCAGACACTTACTGACTGTGTAACCCTATTTGCCTTAGTTTCCTTACTTATAAAATGAACTGGAGAAGGAAATGGCAAACCACTCCAGTTTCTTTGCCAAGAAAATCCCTAATGGAGTCATGAAGAGTCAGGCACAATTGAGCAACAACAAATTTCAAAACCTATTGCTTCTATGAATCCTTCTCTGTTCACCTCCGCAAAGAGAGATCTCTTCTCTTTTCATACCTATGCAGCTGAGGCAGGGTCCTTTTTCCTTCTTCTCAGTGAATGTTCTCCCCCAAAACACATGCAGAAGTTGAGAGGTTTTTTGCTCCTTAAGAAAGTTTTTCACCCCTCAATAACTGGAGAGTTTTCCCTTATTGAAAGGACATCAAGATTCATCACCAATCCATGATTTACATATGATTGACTACAGAGGTTCTGTAGATGGAGAACACCAAGAACCTGTTTCCCTAGCCTAGGCAAATTTTTGTGAAGCCAGCAAGAATGGTGGCAAAGAGGAATAGTCTCAATGACAGAAAGTTTCTAATCTAGTGCTTCATTACCAATAGAGGCTTTCCTTACATGGGATTTGCAGAGAGTTCATGTGTTCAGTCTTCTAGACAGAAGAGTAAGCACATGGCCCCAGAGCTGGAGGAATAGTAAAGGAATAAGCCATAATATGGCAGACCTTGCCACTACTATTCAGTTATTTTGACTGTGAAGACCTAATAGGAACCCCAAGTTTAAAATTTCCTTTCAGGGGAGCCCTGAAACTTATGATAGCACTATAAATCTGAAGGACTTCTCCACAGGAGAAGGTGGGGTTCACAGAAAAATAAAGGGTTGTCTTTCTATTGGTCTCTCTTCCAGGGATCTTTCAAATACAGAGATGGTGCCAAGAGTATTGAGCCTGAAGAATCCTTAGACTGACCAGACAGGAAAGGAGAATAGCCTTAAATGTTTATAGCTCATGTCAATCTTCTTTGTTTTTTACATGTTTTCTGTGAGGTAAAATAATGACTGTACTGCTAACCTGAATGCTTCATAAGAGCAGAAGATCCTTTGTATCCACATCTGCAGAGACCTAAATATGAGCTACATTCTGATTTTCCCAGGAGGAATCTTGGGAAGGGGCAAAATAAGCCAAATTCTGAGGTTCCCAATGGAAACCTTCTGGGATGCATCCCTAGGATTGAAAGCAATCTGTGTAAACCTAGAATGTGGAGCATTCTAGCATAGCTTAAGCTACAAAGAAGAGAAGCTCATGATTTGGAGGGAAAAAAAATTTTTAGCACAAAAGGGGAGGCAGCAGAGGCTGAAGCAAAATGAACAAGGGCAGAAGAACTAAATACATCCAGAAAGAAGGGCCTCTACTGGAACCAGATTGAGCCAGTGACTCTGACAGGCAATCATTCAGCTGGGAGCTTTCAGACTGGGGGTATTGTTGCTTTAAAAGAGCAGTGAGTCTCCTCTCTGTGATGATGACAGCTTCCAAGGACAGATTACATAATGAAACAAATGTGTAACGGTGACTCAAGCCCTTTGGCAGTTTGACAAATGTTTAAGAATGAGGTGAGCACACTTGAACAAGACACAGTTCTACTTCTCTGATCGGTGAAGAAACCATTTGTTTTACCATCGACCTTCCCATCCCCCACTCTGATCAACTAAGTTGGCTCCTTCGGGGGAGAGAAACTTCAGAAATGCAACTGCTGAGGCCTGCTTCACCACAGGACCTTTCTTCCCACCCTCACCTTCCCCCCAACTTCCAGCTCCTGCTCCCATCCTGTGAGGTCACTTCTGACTCTGAATCTAGGATTCTATGACCTATTGAGAGGGCTCCTCCTGGGACACACCACTCTTATTAAAACCTGGAGCTAATTTAGACTATGGGCTTCTCTCCATACTTGCTAGTTCCCATATTCTGTTTTTTGTTTTGGTCCGGGCCTCTTAGTTCATTGGTATAGGAAACTCTCAATGAGCCAACTCCCTTTCTGCAACCTATAATTTGAGAGATTATATAATTGTCTATAATTGTCAGGGGGGCACTGAAAGATTTAACGAATTGCCCGAGATCACATGGCCAGTATGTGTCTGATGTAGTACTTGAACCCGGGTCGTCCTGAAACCAAGGCCTGTTCTCGATCAGAAGGACCACACTGCTTCTCTCTTCTGACCTATATGACTAAACAAATCCTGCTTCTTTCTTCCCTGATCCCAGTGATTTGGAGTCACTTTCTGCTGAGACAAAAATCTCTCTGTACTGATAAATCTTCCCATGTTCTCATCCCTAAGTTCTCTCCTTTCCCATTAACTCTCCTCCTCTTTCCTCCTTTTGTTGTACCTTCTAGCGTCCAAAACAATGATGCTAATGCCCCCACACAGAAACACATGATATAGAAGGAAATTTTATTAGAGCATCCCCATTCTTCTCCATTTTCCCTCTTTATTAACACACATGCCTCCACCCTAACCCAATACTCCCCCACTTCTATTTTCCAGCTCCTCCCACTGCTACCATCATTCAGTAACCTCTCTTTTTTGAAAGTTCATTCAATGCTTCTGTGACAGATGCAAACTCCAAGTCATTTTGCCTCCTTTTTCAAGGAGTTCAGTACTTGACTCATAGTCCTCTTTTTCCTTCCCAATCCTATCCTTATTCTTGGTGAATTGTGTAACCCAAGTCCCAAAGCCCATTGGTATGGGGCTGTCTTCTCATTGGTGGAGATTAATTTTAATGCCCCACACAGAGATGGCAAGAGCAAGAAATAAAGTCCCTTCAGGCTTTTCTAGCTTCCATTGTCAAGAGAGAAGACATGCAGGATTTCAACCTCTCTTCAGGGTCATGAAAGAAGAAAGACTGTGGGAAGGAACCAAATGTAGAACACTGATCATGTCCTTCTTCTCAGCTTGCTACACCAGACTTTAGGGACTATCCCTTAGGGTAAGATCTCTCTCTCTCTCTCTCTCTCTCTCTCTCTCTCTCTCTCTCTCTCTCTCTCTCTCTCTCTCTCTCTCTCTCTCTCTCCCTCTCTCCCTCTTTTCCTCTCCCTCTCATTGTGGAGATATGCTTTTATTTAATTTCCTTTTTTTAATGATAAGCTTTATGTTGCACATTTAAGAAATTATTTCATTTTATCCTTAGGAAAAAAAGTCTTGAGAGGTGGGTTCTATTATTATCCCCCTTTTACAGATGAGGAAATTGAGTTTGAAAAAGGTTAAATGACTTACCTAAGCTCACACAACTAAGGCATGTATGAGACTGAATATGAATTCAAATCTTTCTGACTCCAAGGTCAATTCTCTAACCACTATACTACTAGGCACCAACCCCAAAACAATCACATCTGATCTGAAAAACCACAAAATAAATCTCTCTCTCTCTCTCTCTCACCTCACTCCCAGTGGGAGAGCTCCCTCAATCTGCATTGTCTGGTAGATAGTCTCATACATATGCTTTCTCTGATTTCTGTTTTGCTTTGTTTCTGTTTATTTGCCATTTCCTGTGTGTGTGTTCATTGTGGAACTAGTATTTGTTGGGAAGGGAGTCAAGCTTTGCATTTAAACCTTGGGCCTCCCTTTCGCCACTAATGAATAGAATGATCAGGAGTTTAGCTTGAATCTTAAAATTACTTCCTTTAGAATAACATTATTTAAGGAAGCAGATAAAACAGGTATCTCATATAGATAGGTATAATAGACAGGTATTTCATCTCTCTTAGGAGACCAGAGTGTCCAGCCTCTGGTCCCTTCCTACTTCCTACTTCCCTTCCTGGTAGGAATTCAAGTCCACCTTGGAGAAGGGTAGGAGGTAGAGACACCAGAAGTGTATCTATTCTTGCCTCCCTGTGAACCATGTCATGACAATCCATGCTATTTAAAACATTTACCCTGATGACTCTTGGAACACCTGAGTCTACCAAGTAATCAGACTCCTCAGCTTCCATAACTTCTATCTGCATACCCTACCTCAGTAATCCCCAAGGATGATCTTTCTCTGATCATAAAGCACCATCTAAATTTATTCTATTCCTGCATCATGATCTCAAATTTCCCAATCCCTCTCTGTTCTCCTCATTCAGCAGACATTGTTGTTTAGTTATTTCAATAATGTCCAGCTTTTTGTGACCCTATTTGGCATTTTCTTGGCAAAGATACTGGAGTGGTTTGCCATTTCCTTCTCCAGCTCATTTTACAGATGAGGAAATGGAGGCAAGCTGGGTTAAGCGACTTGCCCAGGGTTACACTGAGGCCCTATTTGAACTCATGAAGATGAGTCTTCCTGATACCAGGGTTGTCACCTAACTGCCCTGTAGATAAGGCACACTCTTACCTAATTCTTTTCCCTTCTCAGTCTAGATTTATAATCAATTAGCTTTCAATAAGCTTTCAATTCTTCCCCTTTGAAAGGCAGAATTTTTGAATTGAGACAGCCTTCAACACCCATCTAGTCCACCCTATAACCAAAAAAGAATCCCTTTTATATCATACCAGACGACTTCTGCTTGAAGACCTCCAGTGAACCTTTCCTCAGACAGCCATTCCATTCACAACTTCAATTTTTAGGTAGCATTATTCATTTCTAACATAAACCCTTAATTTGCCTCTTTGACACCTGTACCCATGACTTCTAGTTTTGCCCTTTGGCACCAAAGGAAACAAGTCTAATCTCTCTTCCACATGAGAATTTCTCTAACTTTTTATTTTAGTGGATCTGTGATTTCATTGGTATTAGACTCCCAATAAAGAAACTCTTTCTACCAATCAATCTGTAAGTCAATAAAAAACACTTATTAAGAGGTATAAAAAAAGAGGGAGCTTACTATGTGCCTGCCAGTGTGCCAAGCAGTGGGGATACAAAAAGAGGCAAAAGACAGTTCCTCTCCTCAAGTAGTTCACAATCTAATGGAATTGGAGGGCTGAAGATTGGCCCTGCTTTGTAGTGTTGGAGAGTTACCTAGAACATAGAATGGTTAAGGGGCTTACCCAAGCATCCCGGCCAACACGTGCCAGATGTTGGAAAAGTGATCAGTTCTTCACCCCTACCAGTTCTCTCTTCCTCTAGCAAAAGATCTCCAGTTCCCAACTGATTCTCATAAGGAATATATTCAAGGCCCCACACTTTTCTGATTGCCTCCCTTTGAATATTTTTCAGTGTATCAATATCCCTCATAAAATGTGGGCTTCAGAACTAAACCCAGTACTCCAAATGTGCTCAACCCAGAGCTGAGTACAGTTTGACAATCACCTCCTAACTCCTGGAAGCTATGCCTCTCTTAAAACAGTTCAAGGTCACGTGACCATTTTTGGCTGTGCTATCACGATGTCAATTCTTATTGAGTTTGCATTCTTAATATATTAGGCATCTAAGGATGCCTAATAAAGGGGATAGAGTGCTGGAAGATCTGAGTTTGAATCCTGCCTTGGACACTTTCTAACTGTGTGACCCTAAGGCAAATGACCTCTCTCAGTCTCAGTTTCTTCACCTATTAAATGGGGATAACAGTGTTCTTCTTCATAGGGTTGTTGTGAGAATCGAATAAGATAGTATGTAAATGCTTTGTAAGTCTTAAAGGACTATATAAATGCTAGCAGTCACCATCACCATTAGGCACCTACTATGTATCAGTCTCTATATTAGGAGTTAGGGATACAAATGCAAAGAATGAAATAATCTCTACTTTTATTCTGACATGAAAGAGAACAAGTACATATTTAAGAAGAGGCAAAATAAATAAAGAGAACAAATACACATAAATACCGGAAATTACACAAAAGGTGGTTGGAGGGAGGGAGGACGCTAGCAGTTAGGGGGAATCAGGAAAGACTGAGTAAAAGGTGGTGCTTGAGCTGCATCTTAAAGGGAATAAAGGAATTCTGAGAGGAAGGGAGTACCTGATAGGCCTTGGGGACAACCAGAGCTGAGAAACAGAGATAGGAGACAAAGAGCTAAGTGTGGGGAACTAAATAAAAGCAGTGCAATTTGGCAGAATCAGAGTGTGGGAAGAGGACTAATGTACTATGAGCGTTAAAAGATAGATTGAGCCAGATTGTGAAGGGCTTTCAAAACTGAAGAGCTTAGATTTGATCTTAATGGTAATAGGGAGCCACTGGAGTTGACTGAGTAGAATGATGAAATCAGGTCTATGCTTAAGGAAAATCGTTTTGGAGGCAGTCTGGAAGATAAGCTAGAGTGGAGAGAGACTTGAGGTAGGGAGACCAGTTAGGAGAATGAGACATACATTTTTAGATATGAAAAATGGGAGAATTTGTTTGGCTTGACTATGAAAGGTTTTGTTTTGTTTTCCAGTGGGGGTGGAGGGGTGGAAAGAAAACATAAATTCCTGTTAATCAGAAAAAATAAGGAAAAGGAGAGAAATTATTATTTCTCTCTCATATTAATAATCAATTATTGAATTAGGAACAGATTTTTTTTTCAGAAGGCTGTAGGTTGTTTAGTCTCTGAAGTACATGGTTGATAATGAGATTGAATTAATTTTCCCTTCCTTCTAGTTCAGACCCCACCCAGATGGGGAAGCCCAAGGTGTTCTACATAGATTTGGGTGGGGATAAATTCATTGATTAGGGCAATTAAGAAGTAAATGACATAATCAAAGTCACATTCTCCCAGCCCCTCATTAGAATAGGTCCACTATCATTGTAATTTTCATTCTCATTGTTAACCAATCAGAGCTGATTGCCACCTTCAGTGGCATCCACTCTTCCAAAGGCATATGTATACTGTACACCTACCACCATGATTCGTTTTTTGGCATTTAGGAGTGTCATTAATCCATTTTATTGGTAATATGCTAGCATAATTAATAAAATTATTAATTACCCAGAACCATCAAACCTTTTAAATATCATAAAACCATAAAAATATTTTTAAAAGAGTGAAGGCCTAAGCTAAGGTGGCAGTCGTGTGAATAGAGAGAAGGGGGTCAAATGCAAGAGATATTGTGGAAGTAGAAATGACCAAATTTGACAACTAATTGTATATGGGGGAGGAAGGAGAATGAGGCATAGAGAATAAGGTCACAAATCCTGGGAACTAGAATAATAGTGGTGCCTTTGGCAGAGGCGTTTGAAAAGGAAGGGGTAGGGAGGAGAAGAAGGGGAATGGGAAAAAGATGATGACTTCTGTTTTGCACAAACTGATTGAGACTTCTCTGGGGCTTCCAGTTTGAAATGGTGACTAGGCAGCTGTTGATGCAATACTGAGAGCTTTGTAGCACAGTGGATAGAGCCCTGGACCTAAAGTCAGGAAGACTCATCTTCCTGAGTTTATATCTGTTCTCAGATACTTACTAGCTATGTGACCCTGGGCAAGTCATTTAACCCTCAGTTCTTCATCTATGTAAAATGAGCTGAAGAAGGAAATGGCGAATCACCCTAGTATCTCTGGCAAGAAAACCCCAAATGAAGTCGCAAAGAATTGGACATGACTGAAAAATGACTGAACAAGGAAAGGTGCAATACTGAAGTTCAGGGGAGAGGCTAAGCCTAGATACCTAGATCTGTAAGTCATCTACCTAGAAATAATAATTAAACCTATAAGAGCTGATGAAATCACCAAGAGAAAAGAGGGTAGGGTTCAGAGAAGAGTACCCAGGACAGAGCATTGAGGAACACTCACAGTTGAGGAATGTTCTATTGTTGTGGGTCAGAATACTAGCAGAAAGGGGAGGCATAAGTTAACCTCCATACAACACCAACCTGGATTGTTGCAAGTAAAAGAAGCTGTGGTATAGACCTGGGGCAATGTGGGTTAGTTTTGTCCGCAGGTGGATTGATCTCAGACCTAGCTATAGAAAAGCAGTGTGGGGGGAAATGGTGGCATCTCCAGATACCCAGGGAACTTCCTTGATGGTAGCTTTTATTTGTTCTTATCTTACTGAGTAATTTTTGATGAGCTAGAGAAATACTTTTACCTAATGCTATTAGAATTTGGAGGAGGAGAGGGAGGAGGAGGAAGAAGAAGAAGATCAAGAGGAAGAAGAAGAAGAAAGAAGGAAGAAAAGGAAGAAGATAGAAGAAAAAGAAAAGGAAGAAGAAAGAAGAAGGAAGGAGGAAGAAGAAGAAGGAGAGGAGAAAAAGAAGAAGGAGAAGGAGAAGAAGACTGTTTGAAACCATGAGCTCTCAGGGATTGTTCGATCTGCTCCCAGTGATCCATTGCACCTGATATGAGATAAGGATCACTGGGAAAGGGAACAGGATCTGGTGATATGGCTTCATTTTGAAAGAATTGTAGTGTATGTGTGGGATCCCCTGGCCCTTAGCTTAGCAGCCCAGTCAGTAACATTTGGACACCTCTGCCAGCAGCAAGAGAATGGTGAAAGCAATGGTACCCTGGCACTTTTAGTCTAGGCAGCAGTGAGACAGTAACCTTGGCAGCCACACCCAGGCTGCAGACAAAAGCTCCAATGCACCTGCAGCAAGTAGTAGAAAGGACAGTGGTAGTGTGGCTTATAGGCCTTAGTAAGCTGGGGACAGTAGCATGGGCCCCAGCAAGCAGTGAGAAGGCTTCCCAGAAGCAGACCAAAAGATACTGCCTTCGTCACTGCATGGGCTGCAAGATGATGGCCATGGGACCACTACCTCCTTCACCCTCTATAGCTCTTTTTTTTAAGCTATTGGGGTTAAGTAATTGCTCAAGGTTACTCGGCCAGGTGTTTCTGGGTGGGTGCGAAGTGTCTGAGCCCAGATTCGATCCCAAGTCATCCCTACTCTGGGGCTGGTGCTCTTACTCGCTGTGCTACCTGGCTGCCCCTCTACAACTCTTTCAAAGACAGTCAATTGCACCAGATACCATTCACCTCCCCAATTTTCCCTGTCTCACTTCTGGCAGAATGGATCCCTCAAAGTGTAAGGGTGAGAATAAATAGTCTTTTTGCTAAGAACATATTCCAGTGCCTTCAGGTAAAAGCAATTTGAGACAATAAAAACAGACAAAAGCTACTGTCTGAAATCTGGAAGCTCCCTACTAAGGTCCTAGAAATTGGTTTAATACTCTTTGGGGGGAGGGGGCAAAGGGCCCACAGCTGGGTTCCAGATCAGTCTACCTGGGGACAGTTAACACCACATCTTCTTGGCTTGCAACAGTCAACTTGGTGTTGTAGGAGTGGGTATTTGGGAGGAGAAATAGAAGTTTACTCCCCCCCTTCTCAGTTCCACCATTATCCTGGCTGATATGGATAATGAACTAGCAAAGAAGACTGAGAAATAGACAACAGGTGGGTAGAGGGAAAACCATGAGAGAGTAATGTCACAAAACCCCACTATCCCATCCAGGGATGGGGAACCTATGGTATAGATCGTTCTCCTTCTCTCTCATCTTCAACCTCTTTCTTATCTACTATCTCTTTCCTTACCAAATATACTCATGTCTCCCTTATTCTTAAAACAAACATTCCCTCCATCCTGCCATCCCCACAAGCTCTTATCTTATATCTTATTGCTTCAATTCCAAACACCTAGAAAGATCTATACATAGAATGCTGCCTCCATTTCCTCACATCTACTCATTCCTCAATCCCTTGTAATCTGACTTCCAGTTGAAACTCTCAATATTTCCAGTGATCTCATACTTACTAAATCTCTTGGCCTTTCCTCACTCCTCATCCTTCTTGACCTTTCTGCAGCATTTGACAATGTTGATCAAGCTCTCCTCCTGGGCACTTGCTTAACTTCCATGATACCACTTTCTCTGCTTTGCCTTCATGTCTTAAATTGTCCTTAGTTTTCTTTGGTAGTTCATCTTCTACCTCCTGTTCACTAATTTTGTATGGACCCTCTAAAAGTTTTTGTTATTTGGTGTTTTTTTTTCCCCTCTGGACCCTCTTTTCTTCCCACTCTATAGATTCTCCTTTGGTGATTTTATTTGTTTCATTGGGCTCAAGTATTACCTCTGAGACACAGATGACACTCAGATCAATATATCTTGCCCTAGTCTTTTCTCTTACCACACCATATCTCCTCTCACTGGAGTGCTTACTAGACATCCAACCTGGATGTCCCCCAGCACCCAAATCCATCATGTATAAAACCAAACTTTTCATCTTTCCCCCTAAATATCTTCCCATTTTCCATATTTCTGTTTATGATACCACCATTACCCCAGTCACCCACCCAGACCAAAAACCTTGGCATCATCTTTGATTCTTCCCTCTTTCTCATTTCTTATATGCCACCTGTCAAACCCTTTAGTTCTGTTTCTATTGAAAGCTATCTATTGTGAGCACATTCATCTTTCCAACTTCATACCTTAAAAACTAGCCTGGAGAAGAGAAGATTTAAATGGGACAAGAAAACTTCAAGAGTTTGAAGAGCTGTAACTTGGAAGAGTAAGGAAGTTTGGGCTATTTAACCCCAAAGCAAAGACTTAGGAGCAATAAGTGGGAGATCCAGAGGCTAACTGTAAGGGGAAAGGTCCTAACAAGCAGAGCTGCCCCTGGACATGGCTTCAGAAGAAGTCTGGATAACCACTGGGCCTTTGTTGAAGGGGGGGATTCTTGTTCAAGGTATGAGTTGGACTAGCTGTCTTCTAAGCTCTCTTCCAACTGAGGTTCTGTGACTTAATGGTCTCTTGGATGCATTCCCTTCTCTCTGTTCTCTCTGCCACCAGCCTAGTTCAGCAAAAGAATGCTGTTTCTTTAAATATTTTTACCAAGCTAATTCTGGATTTTGAGTAGATTATGTAACTTACTTCTAAGCTGCTTTTCATTAAGACTTTCAGTGGGCAATGGGACTTTACATTACCAACCAAAGCTGAGAGGAAGACTGATTCTTGTGAACAATGCTGCTAAAAGCCAGACCCAGACTGAGGCAGGCCCGTGGATAGTTACCTCAACAACTGCAATATGACTGATTGGAATGCAGGCAGTCCCTTTTTTCCTGAAAGCCCTTTTAAAAAAATTATTCTTCCTGCCAAATGCTGAGACTATGAATTATCACATGATCAATATTTGCTTGAATTGCCTGAATGTAAAGCAATTAATTAGCCCTAATGGTATTATGCATTAACCTTGGCTAAAGCTTACCGCAAACTTTATTTTTATAGATATAGGCACAAAGAACATCAAGCTGATGCATTAGAGCCCCTCCTGCATGTTCTGTGGGGAGCTATTCTGAAGGTCAGGGACTTTTTCTTTTTTATGCACAAATTTCTCCTGTTTCCCTATGTTCTCTTTAGAACAGCGAATAGAGGGAGGAAATTGATTCAAAGGTTGGAAAATACCCATAAGGAAAAGTAGGGCACTTAGATATTGGTTTGCATTGCATTTAAGTGTCTCTGTCTAACCTCCATGTTCCTGAAAGGTACTTCTCCCTGAGGGCAGGACTGGGTTTTATTCATTTCCATATCCCCTGGGATCTTGGCAGATAGGGGCTCAGGAGGAATTTGTTGGTTGGAATAAGTGAGGGAAGGAATAAATGAAATAATGGATGGGAAAGTAGCAAGTTATACATAAGCTTCCTAGGAAGGATATGGTATCATGGAAAGAAGTGACTAGAAATCAGCAATCTTGGGGCAGGGGTGGGGAACCTGCAGCTTTGAGGCTACATGTAGCCTTCTAGGTCCTTAGGTGTGGCTTTGTGAATGAGTCCAAGTTTACAGAACAAATCCTTTTATTAAGGGGATTTGTTCTGTGAAGTTTGGATTCAGTCCAAGGGCCACATTTGAGTACCTAGAGGGCCACATGTGCCTTAAGGTCACAGATTCCCCACCTGGGTTAGAGTATTGCCACCAACTAGATTTGGGACAAATCATCTCACTTCCCTGGACTTATTTTGATTATTCTCATCTGCAAAATAAATGGTTTGACCAGATGATTTCTAAGGTAATTTTAAGCTCAAAATCCTATGATTTAAAAACTTAAATTTGTCAGACCCCAATTAATGAGAATTCTCAGAACCAGAATTTTTTGTTCTTTCTTCTGTGTTTGCCTCCAGAAGAATTAGAAGGATAAAAAAGAACATAAAACTCATTTCAGGGTTTAGTTAAAACTCCAAGGGAAAACCCTGGTGCAGCCTAATTGCCTACATCTTCAGCCTCATTTTAAGAAAGTTGATGTCCAAAATTTAGACCTAGGAGCAAGATATTCAAGACTGTGACTCAAAGGAAGACTGTTTTCAGTACAGGCTACTTGTTAAGGTAGAGAAGTAGACCAAGTGACTTTAAAAAAATTTCAAAAATACTCTAAGTCACTATAGATTAGAGAAATGAAAATTAAAACAACTCTGAGGTACCAACTCATACCTGTCAGATTGGCTAAAATGACCAAAAAGGGAAAGTGAGCAATGCTAGAGGGAATATAAAAAATTAGGTGCACTAATGTATTATTGGTGGAGTTGTGAACTGGTCCAACCATTGTGGCAAAAAAATTGGAACTTATACCCAAAGGGCTACAAAAGTGTGCATACCTTTTGACCCAGCAATACCACTACTGGGCTGGTGTCCCAAAGAGATCAAAAATAAGGGAAAAGGACCTATATGTACAAAAATATTTATAGCAGCTCTTTTTGTGGTGTTAAAGAATTGGAAATGGGGGTGTGGGGGGGGGATGCCCATCAATGGGAAGTGACTGGAAAAATTGCAGCCTATGATTGTGATGAAGTACTACTGTGCTTTTTGAAAGCAGGATACTTTCAGAAAAATCTGGGAAGACTTATATGAACTGTTGCAGAATAAAGTGAGAACAAGGAGAACATTAAAAATAATAACAGAAATATTGTAACAGTGATCAACTGTGAAAGAGTTAGCTGCTGTGGTCAATAAAATGATCTAAGACAATTCCAAAGGACCCATGATGAAAAATGTTATCTGCCTCCAGAGAGAGAACTAATGAACACTGAGTGCAGATTGAAACATACTTTTTTTCTCTTTATTTTCTTGTTTGTTTTTTTTTTGCAACAAAGCTAATATGGAAATATATTTTGCATGACTTCACATATATTTGATACCATATTGCTTACTTTCTCATTAGTTGGGGGAGGGGCAGGAAGGAGGGAAAAAAATTGGCACTCAAATTTTTTTTTAAATGAATGTGAGAAAAATGTTCAGTATCAAAGGGTGAAACAAAAAGCATCATCCAAACAGTCTGCTTTACTAACAATTTACTATTGACTAAAGATCATAGTATCATACATTTAGAATTGAAAGTTATCAAAGAGGCTATTTAATCCAGACCCCTTATTTTACAGAGGAACACACTAAGTGTCTGTAATGTCAAGAAAAGGCTACTTCCCAAGGTTCAAAATACCAGCATAGCTGCTCTCCATTTTATTCAGTGACAAATTAAGAACAGAGAAAATAAAAATATAGCATACTTCAAAATACAGCATTCACCAAGTGTAATTCAATAATTTCCAAGTACTACTCCACCCCTGGATATTACATTAATTTAGTCAATCACAAAGTCCCTCTTCTAAGTACTACTCCACCCCTAGGCAGTACATTCATTTAGTCAATCACAAAGCCCCTTTTCTCAAATGGAGATTATTTTCCAATCATAAGCAAAGTACATTTATTTGGTCAGTCCCAGAGCACAAAAAATTCAAGTTTCCCACCCTTGGATCACAACTAAATAGGCCATCTACCCCCAGAGTTACAACAAGCTTAAGCATAGCACTTAATACCCAAAGAGAGGTCTTTTCTTCATCTTGACCCAAGACAAGTTCTCAGCAATTTTTGTCCCTGGGGAGACAAGGCTTAGCTAGGCCACCACAAGATACATTGCCAGTGTCCTCATTAATTCATTCTGTCTGCAGAACAGTCCTAGGACCCCTGAAAAATTAGCAAAACCCTCTTCCAGGATTTCTGTAAACATACAACAAGAAAATCCTTCTTCAGGGCTTCTGGACCGACAGCAACGTTCCAGAACCTCTACAACAACAGCACTGGCCTTCACCAGTGGGCACAATTCACTCTCTGTCTGCAGAACAGTCTCTGGACCCCTGAAGCAGCAGCAGGGTTCCAGGACCTCTACAACAACAGGACTGTCCTTCACCAGTGGACAAATCTGGCAAAACAACATCAAAACAGACAAAGTACCAGCATAACAGCCATGTCTCCTCAGTCCTTGGCAGCTCTGGGTGGCAGCTCTCAAAAGTCCTGGGCAGTTCAAACTGGCCCTTAGCAATCCTCTCCCTCTCTCTGCCTCCAAGATGCTGCTTCCAAAAAATTCTTCTGCCTCTCTCTCTGCTGGTGCCTCTCTAAATTCACATCACCACCTCCTCCCAGTTCAGCCCTCTCTTTTCACATCAACAAGTCCATCCCACAAGTGGGATTCACAAGCTCTGGGTTTTAACACTCAACCAAGCCAATACAGGGGATCTTTAAATTCCATTACTATTACAGTGTCAAAGAGAGTTAAGTGACTTAATTGCCCAAGGCCAGACAGGGAGGAAGCATCATGTGTAAGAGGTGGGATTTGAGTCCATGTTCTCTAACTTCAGAGTCAATGCTCTTTCTTCTGGACCACTTAAACATGAAAAAGCTCTTCTATAATGTGTCAAATTCAGTTCCATTCAAGTTACAAATTTATTGATCAAAAATATTTTTAAAATTCACAGAAATCTTCAGAAATGTGAAATCTACAAGATCAGGCAACCACCACAATTAATTTTCCATTGCTAACATAATGTGTTTTTATAATATTAGCTCCTTACCAATTAAATATCTACTATTTGCCAGGCACTATGATAAACACTGGGAATACAAAGACAAAAATAAAGCAGTCACCTACAAGCATTTCACTTTCTTCATTAATTCCTAAATTCCTTTATCTGATCATAATCTTTTATCATTCCATCTTTCACTATACCTTACCACCTTCAACTCAGTTCTTCATCCTTACCATGATCCCATTTCCTTCACTCCTCAGTTCTTTTCCATATCATTACCCCTTTATCTTCATTCTCCTTCTTTCCCTATGTTGACCCATTGGTGAATCAACTCAACTCTACACTACCCTCTACTCTCAAATTCCTTGACCCTTGATCCTATTGTTAATCATACCTCCAACCCTGGACTTCTCCTACTATTTTCCTCCTTCAATCCTATTAACACACAACTGATAGAAAATATGTTGTTTGGATCTACTACAAATTTCTGTTATCTACTCTCACTGAAGTGAGTCAATAATTTTCTCCACCCTAATCAATTAATTGTCTTGTACTCTGTTGAAGCTGTTCCAGATATTCTCAGCTCTCCCCAAGCTTCTCACCACACCTCTTTACCCCCCAAAAAAATTCATCTGGAGATCTTTCTCTCCTCTTCCTGAGCTCACATCAGTTAGATACTTTTCACTCTCTTCTTTATTCTGGTCACAGATGAAGAGGACTATGTCCTTGCTAAGGTCAACACTTCTATATGCATATGTGATCCCATTGCCTCCTAACTTTCCCAGCAAACTATCCTATCATCTCCACTCTTTCTCTTGCTATCAGTCTCTCCCTATCTACTACCTTTAGTCTTGATGCCTAAAAATATGCCCATATCTCCTCTATCCTTAAAAAACCTTCATCTGATCCTACCATCCTCACTGCTTGTCATCCTATACCTCTCTTCCTCTTCTCTTTGAGAAAACCATCTATTCTCTGTGCTTTGACTTCCTCTTCTCCCATTCCTGTCTAAGTTTTCTGCAATCTGGCTTCCTATCAACCAATCTGGCTAAAAAAAAAGTTACCAATGATCTCTAAAATGCTAAATCTAATAGCCTTTTCTCAACCTCAAGAAGTACTCTACAGCATTGACACTGTTGATCACACCCTCCTCCTTAATATTTTCTTCTCTAGGTTTTCATATCACTGTTTTCTCTTGTTTCTCTTCCAGTCTATCCTACTGATCCTTCTCAGTCTCTTTTGGTGCATTTTCATCGATGTCATACTCACTAACACTGTGTATCTCTGAAGGCCATGTCCCAGGCATCGTTTCTTCTCCTTTTATAGTATTTCATTTGGTGGCCTCATCAGCTTCCATGGATTTAATTATCCTCTCTATGCAGATGATTCCCAGATATATATGTGAATACACATAAAAATAAGTATGTGTGAATATATATATACAACACATCCAAAACAAAACTCATCATCTTGGGTGTCTAGGTGGCACAGTGAATAGAGTACCAGCCCTGGAGTCAGGAGGACCAGAATTCAAATCCAGTCTCAGACACTTGACACTTACTAGCCATGTGACCTTGGGCAAGCCACTTAACCCTAATTGTCCTCCAAAAAGCAAAAAATAAAAAAAAAAAATTTTAATTTAAAAAACCAAAACTCATTGCCTTTCTCCCCAAACCCTCCCCTCTTCCAAACTACTTTTAATCTCATCCTTCCTAACTCTGTGACTTAGGATCATAGGATCCTAAATCTAGAATTGGAAAGGACCACAGATACCACCTAATATAACCCTCTCATTTTATAATTGAGGGAATTGAGTCTAAAAAGGTTAAATTGCTTTCTCAAAGTCACCCATCAAGTAAACAGCAGAGCCAGGATTTGAACCTAGGTCTTCTGACTCCAAATCCAGCACTCTATTCATTATATGATTCTGCCTATTTCTAAATATACTGAAGCACCCTTGGAAGTATCTTTATATAGTATTGACATTGTCTTTTCATTTAAGATTAAGTCCTTTTGATGGTCTTTAGTGGTTAAGAACAAGATTGCAACTGAAAGATCTACCTTTCCTGGGCCAATGAGCTCAGGTATCCTTTATCCCAATACCCGGTCCTAAGTCTTACTCTCTGTAGTGTCCTACTTACATTCATCTTTTAGGTATCTTCTATTGCCTACTTGCAGCTCTGCTCTCCCCCCTCCCTTAAATTACCAAGAAATTTACCAAGTACAAGGATTCAGGGAATTATGGTCTATGAAGTTTAATTTTTTTAAATGAACAAAAATTCACTTTCTCTCCCTCCCACCAATCCCCCACTGGAAAAAAAATAAAACCATTGTAATAAATATGATAGTCACACACAAAAAAATTCCTGCATTGGCTATGACCCCAAAAAATGTCTCAATCTGTACCCTGAATCTATCCTCTGTCAGGAGATGGGTAGCATGTTTCATCATGAATTCTCTGGAATAATGGTTGGTTATTGGGTTGATCAAAGTTCTGAAGTCTTTCAAAGTTGTTTGTCTTTACAATACTGTTATTATACAAATTGTTCTACCAATTCTCAATTCACTATCAATTCATAAATGTTTTCACAGGTGTCTCTGAAACAGTTCCCTTCTATGATTTCTTATGGTACAATAATATTCTATTACGTGAACAAATCATAATTTGTTTAGGCATTTCCAATCTATGGGAAACTAAGAAGGCAGACCTCTTAGTTTTTAGTTTTTTTGCCACAACAAAAAGAGCTGTTGTAAATATTTTTGTACATATGAGTTCTTTTCCTCTTTCTTTTCTCTCTTTATTGTATGGGCCTAGTAGTGATATCATTGGATCAAAGGCTATGCACAATTTAGTAACTTGGGAGGCATGGCTCCCATTTGCTTTCTACAATGACTGGACTAATTCAAAACTCCACTAATAGAGCATTAACGCACCTATTTTTCCACAGCCTCTCTAGTATTTGGCATATCCCTTTATTGTCAATTTTGCCAATCTGATGAGTGTGAGGCAGGCTTCAGAATTACTTTAATTTTCATTTCTCTAAAATTATTGGTGATGTGGAACATTTTTTCATATGGTTATTAATAGTTTGGATTTCTTCCTCTGAAATTGCCTGTTTATATCCTTAATTCTTAAAAATTTCAATCTGTTTTCTATATATCTTAGAAATGAGGCCTTTCATAGAAGCTTGCTGCAAATTTCTTTCCCAAGTTACTTGCTTTTCTTCTAGTTTTTTGTTCAAAAAAAAAGTTTTAATCTTATGTAACTAAAATTGTCTATTTTATGTTCTGCAATACTCTCTCATAAACTCTTCTTTTATCTACATATCTGACAAGTAATTTCTTCCTTCTTTCTCTAATGCATAATATAATCCTTCATCTTTAAGTTATGTGCCCATTTAGAACTTAACTTGGTATATGCTATGAGATTTTGGTGGAGACCTGGTTTCTGCCAAAATGTTTTCCCAAAAGTTTTTGTCAAATAATGATTTCTTATCATGATAACTAGCATCTTTGGATTTATCAAACACTAGGCTACTGTGCTACTTTTTCTTTTGCGTATTTTGTATCTAATGCATTTCATTGTGATCTATGAGACTGATGCATTCATTCAGGATAAATGGATCCAGTTCATTTCTTTTTATTATTTTTTAAAATAGATTTTTAAGATTTTTTTTTTAAATATCACTTACATTCCCTACTGTATGACTACCCCTATCTTCTCCCAGAGAGTCTTTCATTATAATAAAGTGTAACCTATTTCCCAACCAAGCTGGACAGGGTTAAGAACAACCCTGTTCTGCCTGCTGCCCATGAAATGTGAAACCATATTGGTAGAGAGAATAGTGACACAATCCTGAATAACTGTATGGGGGTAGACTTTATAGCAACTTTGAAGAGGAGAAACAGTTTTCATTCCTACTCTGCAAAAGGACAAACATAGTTCCAAACTCTCTTGTGTATCATGGAGGGAGAGAGAGAAAAAGATGGAGAGAGAGCCAGAGAGCCAGAGACAGACAGAGTAGAAGGTGGACATGTAGGAGAGATTGGATCCTCAAAATGTCCCTTATAATCAGCTTACTTCTCTAGATATTTTAGGAAACTTCTTCTTGGATGGATCAGAACCTCTCTCTTGGCTGAATGAGACCTCATCTCACTTTGATCTAAAGAGTTCATTCACTCTTTAATATTTTCTTAGTCTAATTTGTAGAACTTCTCTTTCTGTTTACTACCTTCTTTCATAAATGGGTTTACTCACTATTCACCATTTGTGATGGATTTTTGTGTGTGTAACTAGCATTTGGTGGGAAGGAATCAAGCCTGTGGGTGTAAGTTTGGGTTACACTCACCCTTTACTGGATAGCAACCAAGAAAGCTAGAGGCTTTTGGATCTCAAAAATCTGAAAATAGTGCTTTTAGAACAGTCTCCTCCACCCAAGGCAGGAATAATGGCATCCTACTTAGAGGGTATTCAGTGATAGCTATCCATTATTCCTATCAAGTATTTTTTTTTCGCTTTTTTTTTTTTTTGAAGTGGGGAAGGCAGGGCAATTGGGGTTAAATGACTTGCCCAAGGTCACATGACTAGTAAGTGTTAAGTGTCTGAGGTCCAATTTGAACTCAGGTCTTCCTGACTCCAGGGCCAGTGCTCTATTCACTGTGCCACCTAGACACCCCGAATATAAATGAGTCCTTTTGTTTTTTGCCTTCTTCTATCAAGTATTGACAAATTTAAATGTCAATCAGACTGGACCAGTCTCTAACCTGTGGATGGCTAAAGCTGAACAAAGCAGGCTAGAGACAGGTGAATCAGGAATCAAACCAAAGTTTAATTTCAAAGTGATAAAACAGCTTGCAAGTGAAGTTCACCTTCCTAAGAGCTAGGGTTTGTCAGCTTCTGACAGGGGTAGGGCTTTTAAGTGTAAAAACTACAAATGGCTAGACCACAACACAGGCATTCTTAGGTCTTGAGTAAACAGTCTCCATGGCTGGATCACAATACAAGGTATTCGTGGGTCCTGTGCAAACAGTCTCCAAGTCGTTAGTGTCATTGAGCCTTGTGATCATTCAGCAGGGCATAGAACCAGAGTTAGCATGGTGGGAACTGGAGTGAGGTGCCCGGTTTGGTTCACTTGGAAGTTACAAGTGTGGGGACTGTTAGGGTGTCAGGGTATCTGACTGATCACTTTCAGTTGCAGCACATCAGCTGCAATCTCAACTCTCAGGTCAAGGTCCCCTGAAAAGTAGAGAAGCTCCAACAAATATAAATAGTATAATCATGACACATATCACATCGATTAATATGAAAATCATAAATCTCATGACAACAGTATCATTTAGACAATCCATGTGAACATACATAGGGTACACAGGCAGCACATAATTTACAAATAATAAAAAGGGGGAGGGGGAAGTTCAGCAAAACTTATTAGCATATCAAAAAAGCCCAATGTTACATGCAGGATTTCATGCCAATAGACCACACTTCCACAGAATGATAGGGGAAGGTGTCTTCTCATATGTCTTATTTCAGGCCAAGCTTGGTCATTATAATTTTTACACTATTCAGTTTACACTGCTTTGCTGTTCTTTCCATTTACATTGTTGTAGTTATTGTGTATATAATATTCCTGGTTCTGTTTATGGCACTCTGCATCAGTTTACCTAAGTCTTCCCATGCTTATTCATATTTATCATGCTTATAATTTCTTATAGCAAAGTAACATTCCACTACATATATGTATCACAAATTGTTTAACCATTTCCCTCTTGATGGGTATCTACTTTGTTTCCACTTCTTTGCTACTACAAAAAGCAGAAGGCTGAAGGGGGAAATCAGACCATCTCATCTCAACCATCTCTCTCCCAAACCCTAGTACAGTACTCTGCACACAGTAGGTGTTAAGTAAATTAACCTGAATGAAAGTGAGGTTACCAGGTGGAATTTGGAAATCTAATGGAACCTGGAATGTTGCACATTTATAAAACAGACTGTAAGACAGAGAGAGGCACACTTTGAGGGTAGCTAGATGGCTCAGTGAATAGAGCACCAGGCCTGGAGTCAGGAAAACCTGAATTCAAATGCAGCCTCAGACCAACTATGTGACCCTGAGCAAGTCACTTAATCCTGTTTGCCTCAGTTCCCTCATCTGTAAAATGAGATAGAAAAAGAAAATGCAAACTATTCTAGTATCTCTGCCAAGAAAATCCCAAATGGGGTAACAAGGCTCTGACACAACTGAAACAACTCAACAACAACAAGGTTCAAGTTCACAGACTGAGACTGAGTAAAACTATGGAAACAGAGGTAGGACAAATTGACATTAATAACAGGTGTGTTCTAGACATTCTCATTTGATCCTTACAGAAGCCTTGTAAAATAGGTATTATTATAGCTGTTACAACCATTTTAGAGGTAAGGAAGAAACTAAACAGCAGAAGAATTACATTTCAGAGCTGGGAGGGACTTTAATAGCTTTCCAGTACAACCTCTACCTGAAAAAGAATTTATTCTACCATATACAGCAAGGGGTCAGTCAGCCTTTGCTTGAAGTCTTGGAAGAGCTTATGGAAATATGAGGAAATATGAGACCATGACAGAGGAAGAGCAGTGGTTTGGCAGTCAAAGGGCATGTGTTCATATCCCACCTCTGAGTCTGCCTGTGGGAACTTAGGCAGGTCATTAAACCTCCTGGGGTCTTAGTTTCCCCATCTATAAAATGAGGAGGTTGGAGCACAAGGCCTCTGGGGTCCTTTCCAGTTCTAAATTTGCATTCCTGGGATCCTACTCTCCAAAGCAGCCCATTTCCCTCTTGTATAGATCTAATATTTGGAAAGTTTTTATTTGACTAAAGACACCTCTTTGAAACTTCTACCCCATTGCTCCTGATTCTTTGGGGGCAAAACAGAACGAGTCTAATGCCTTTTTTGCATGACTGTCCTTCATTTTGTTATCTTCATGATTCATGTATCCCCTAAGTCTTCTCTTCAAGATCAACAGCCTCAGTTTCTTCAACTGATTATCATATGACATAGACTGGACATCTCTCTCCATACTGGTTGTCCTTTGTGGGACTCTCTCTAGCTTATCAACGTCCTTTCTAAACTATGGTACCCCAAACTGAATGCAGTACTCCAACTGAGGTCTGACTATGGTAGAGTACAGTAGGATTCTCATTGTCTTCTTCCTAGAAGTAATGCCTATTTTAATGTAGCCCAATGCAACTGTAGCTTTTTGGGGGCTACTGTGTTATAGTATCAACTAATACTGAGTCTGTGGTACACCAAAACTTCCAGATCTTTTTCAGACAAATTAGCACAGTGTCTGGCATATTATAAGTTCACAATAAGTGCTTGTTAATTTGGTTTGTTGACTTGACTTGCTGTCTAACCATGTTGTTGTTATTGTTCAGTCATTCAGTCATGTCTGACTCTTCATCAATCATGACAATACAGTCCATGGGGTCTTAGCAAAGGTACTGGAGTGGTTTACCATTTCCTTTTCCAGTAGATTAAGGCAAACAGAGAGTAAGTGACTTGCCTATAGTCATACAGTTTTTAAGCATCTGAGGATGGATTTGAACTCAGGTTTTCCTGATTCATACTTCCCCCTATATTGTACTGGTAAATTCAAAAATTTAAAACCAAGGTATAACACTTTACAATTATTACTATTAAATTTAATCTCTTTAGATTCAACCCAGTAGTCTAGTTTGTCAAGATCTTTTTGGATCCAAGCTATGTCATCTAGTACCCAGGTTTGTGTTATCTGAACATTTGATAATCATGTCATCTATGTTTTTATTCAAGTCTCTGATTAAAAAAAAAAAAACTTAAGGGGCAGCCAGGTGGCGCAGTGAGTAAGAGTGCCGGCCCCAGCATTGGGAGACCTGGAATCGGTTTTGGCCTCAGATACTTGGCACCCACACAAAAATAGCTGGCTGTGTAACCTTGAGCAAGTTACTTAACCCCGATTGCCTTAAAAAAAAAAAAACTTAAGTAGAATAGGAAGAAGCATGAGTTGCTGGGCGCATTTCACTAAAACCTCCTTACAAAATGACAGAGCCATTAATAACAATTCTTTGGGTCTAACCCAGCCAATCATCCAGCTTCAAATTTATCTAATTATCCTATTTCCCAGTCCACATTTCTCTCTCATTTCCACAAGAAGACCATGAGAGACTTTATTGAATGTTTTGCTAAAATCTGAGTAAGCTCTATCTAGAGCATCTCCCAATCTACCAGTTTAGTAAATACAGTTACAAGTCAAAAAGAAAGAAAGAAATGAAGACTAGAATGACTTGCTCTTAAGGAAATCATGCTGGCTCTTTGTGGTCATCCCATCCTTTCTGATGTGCCCTAATTATCTCTTTAAGAATACCTTCTAGAACTCTGTCAAGAAATCAAGCTCACTTGCCTATAGTTTGCAAATCCCATTTTCCTTCCCCTTTTTAAAAGATCTGGATACCTTTCCCCCTTTCCAAGACCTGTGTTTCTTCTGTACTCAATGTTCTTTCAAACGTCACAATACTAAGACTCATTGATCTGATCTACCATTTTTTCAGAGGACACTTCACCTGGGCCAAGTCATTGCAAAGACAACTAGGTGTTCTCTTACTACCTCTTCATTGATATCAGGTAAAAAAATCACTATTAGCCACTTTTTTCAGTCCTTTCCAATAAAAAAAATTCATTCTCCTTACCAGAGAAAAAATAAGAAAAAAAATTTGAACAGTGATACCTTCTCTATTGTAAGTTATCAGTGGCCCATTGACCAAAGCATTATTCCTACCCTTTCTTTGATCTGTCTCTTTCTTCCCCATTCAGATACCTTATTATAACCCCCCTTTTTTGTTGTCCTTACATTTCCTTGACAGATATGGCTCATTCTGGGTTTTTACTCTCCTGACAGTATTCTTATAGTACTATGCCATCCTCCATTACCTGTATAGAAGCATATGTATCCTCTACTACTTGTACTTGCTCCCATTTTCTATCCATATATTTTAAAAAGCTAAGCTGATTTGGTGCGTTCCCCATACACCCACATCTGCTTCTTTAGTCAGATTCTGATAAGAATGTTTTCTCTTTGTGTTTTCAGAATTTTATTCTTGAGTTTCCAGTACCTCTTAGGTTGACTTCTATAGACCATGAGATTCTAGCTACTGTCAGAGAAAAAAATATTGGTAGAATAGCAACTAGGGGAATTGGGAAAAAATCAATGGAGATAATGGAACTTGAGACGAGTCTTGGAGGGAACTAAAGAATCCCCAAAACAGTGGTGAGCAGTCAGAGCGGTCCCGGCATGGGGAATAGATTGAGCAAAGGCACAGAGATAGGAGACGCAATGTTGTGTAAGGGGAACAGAAAGTACTCTTTGCACAATATGCCTGGCTGGAGCACCGAATAATAATTAACCTGGAAAGATACATAAGATCCAGATTGTAAAGGGCTTTAAATGCCAAAGAAAAGAGTTTGCAATTTATTCACCCTTTTTTTTTTTTTGGTGCTTCTACTCTCTAGCCTTTTGACATAGCTCAGGTTTACCTTCTGCCTCTTCAAATCTTATTTACTTTTTTTCTTTTCACATAGAAATCCCATTTGTTTGTTCATCTAAGGAGCTCTCAGGGTTATCAGGGACAAGACCCTCCACCCTTTCTTAGAGCAAGGAGGACAGCCTGCACTGATTGCAAAGAGAGCAGTCATTTGGACTCAGCAGAAATAGTAACATTTCAAATTCAAGGCAAGTCACTGAAAAAATTTCCCTGTTCTTTCTGAGTAAGATCATCAATCCTTCTCTTTCTAGCACGCATATGATGACTCCCCTAATTAGCCCCTTTTAACATCTTGACAGCCTCTCTGGAAGCTCCTAACTACTTGACAGTCACACCCACTTCTTTCCCTTTATTTCATTTAACCTCTTACCTCTTCTTACCAATCTGTTTGATTTCCCTTTTCTTACTTAACATTACCAACCATCTTTTCTCCTTGAACTTTTTTTAACCTCCTTAAAACAGAATCTTTCTTTTAGAGCTCCCCTAAATTTCTCCTCCCCAAAGTCAATCTCTGGCCTTCTGTACAATTTTTCTTCTACTTAGTCAGCCCTTCTGTCCCTTCTGCCATACAGACTTCTCCTGTGGATGCCAGAATAGAAAAGTGATTTGCCCACGATTTCACAGCTAAAAAAATAACTAAAAACTATTTCTTTTTTTTTTGTTATTGTTTTAAAGTTTTTGTCAGGTTTTTTATTCTACACTTAAACACAAAAAGGGAGCATTTCTACATACAAATTAGAACAGAAGATGATTGTACATGAAATTGTACATCTTAATTTTTAAGTATATAATAAATTCAGTTTAATATTTTCAAAACCGTCTTGCCTGTTTCCTTCTGAACTTCTTTTTGTTCTCTTCCGTGAGAAGAGAATGTTTTTAAATGTTTTAATAACTCTCTTCTCTCTCTCTCTCTCTCTCTCTCTCTCTCTCTCTCT